>NC_142796.1:41104765-41109765 GCF_049724085.1 Artemia sp. Qi Xiang Cuo
CTGAAGGTAACCCATTGAAAGTAGAGGTGACCCTATTGACACGGGACGACACCCCTGCTGCCACCTATAACTTTTTTGCACCCCAAATAAGGGCATCGCCTCCCTAGGGAGAAAAAGTGCGTAATCGGTCAATGACCCCTTTTTCCAATGTCGATTTATTTGATGTTTCTGTGTGTAATAGCTCTGGGACGAAGGTTACACATGTGCATTGAATTCTAACGGGAAACAATGTTATTGATCTGGGACTCGAGGGGGAAGTGAAGTTCCGAGAACTTGATTGCGTAACCAAAGTGTGTCAACAACAACAACATCGACCTTGACATTCGCTGAGAGCGTGCACTTACAACAACATCGACCTTGGAACACCTGTGCTATCGACCTCAATTCACCTATCGTGAATCAATAATTCCCCTTAGAAACAACAAATTAATTTCCCCTTTCTTGACAGATCAATCAATCAATGACATCATCTGTCAGACTTTAAAAATTTTCGCCTAGAAACATTTCTCCAGGAATAGATCCAAATCATTAATGTCTTTGCCTCGGGAACAACTCTTTTGGTCGAACTCCAAAGGATATTAATAACCAAAGGCCACGGAAACAATTAGGCAAGAAACATCTTAGCGATGAATTGTTTTAGCGCTGGAATCAGGTTTCTTATTAATTTGAAATGTGTTAGCGCAGAGATGCCAATAACAAAGGAACACGCTGAATTTACGTTTAGGGGTAATTTGGGCAAAACTGTTTTGACCGGTTATGGAACTATTTCGGCGAAACAGATAGAGACATTTTAAAAGAAGATTTTTGAAGAGATTTTCGAAGAGAATTTAATGGTGAAACTCTGTGGTCGTTATAATACACAAGTTTCATTTGAACAGTGTTGTGAGGTCCTCTAACCCAACCCCAAAGGGTTCCAATCCTCATACCCCAACCCCGAAGGAAGCCCCCGGTCCTCAAAGCCCCCCAAACTCCCAAAGGCCCTCCACCGGTCCCCCAAAGGCCCACCCAGACCCCCAAAGGCCATCCCCAGGCCCCAAATGTCCCCCAGGCTCCCAACTGTCCCTCCGAACACTCAAAGGCCCCCCCAAGCTCCCAAAGGGCCACCGGCGCCCCAAAGGCCCACCCAGACCCCCAAATGCCATCCCCAGGCCCCCCAAAGGCACATCGAGCTCCCAAAGGACCAACGGGGTCCCAAAGGCCCTCCACCGGTCCCCAAATGTCCCCCAGGCACCCAAAGACCCTCCCGGCGCCCCAAATGCCCACCCACACCCCCAAAAGCCATCCCCAGACCCCCAAAGCCCAATCCCCCGTCCCCAAAGGCCCCCCCCAGTTCCCAAAAGACCACCGACCCTCAAGGGACCCACAGACCCACAAAGGCTCTCCCCGAGCACCCGTCTTTCGGTGATGTGTGTTGTCTGAAACCTATGATTTGGGATGTGTAGTTTGCTAATTCAGTCTTTTATGAGCTAAGGTTTCATCGTATTTCATAGGTGAATGTTGTCTGAAACCAATAGTTTGGGATGAGTAGTTTGCTATTTCAGGCTTTTATGAGCTAGGTTTCTTAGCCTTTCGTTGGTGTGTGTTGACTGAAACTTATGATTTGGGATATGTAGTTTGCTATTTTTGACTTTTCTGAGTTGGATTTCTCAGTCTTTCATAGGTGTGGGGTGTCTGAAACCTATGATTTGGGATGTGTAGTTTGCTATTTTTGACTTTTCTGAGCTGGATTTCTTAGCCTTTCATAGGTCTGAGTTGTCAGAAAATTATGATTTGGGATGTATAGTTTTCTATTTCAGTCTTTTCTGAGCTTAGGTTTTATAGTATTTCGTAGGTTATCGATGACTGAAACCACTTGTCTTGGATTTTTATTTTTCTTTTTTTGTCTTTTCTGAGCTATGTTTCTTAGTCTTTCGTTGGTGTGTGTTGACTGAAACCGATGATTTGAGATATGTAGATTGCTATTTTTGACTTTTCTGAGCTGGATTTCTTAGTCTTTCATAGGTGTGTGTTGTCTGAAACCAATGATTTGGGATGGGTGGATTGCTACTTTTGACTTTTCTGAGCTGGATTTCTTAGCCTTTCATAGGTGTTTGTTGTCTGAAACCTATAGTTAGGGATATCTATTTTGCTATTTTTGAATTTTCTGAGCTAGGTTTCTTAGCCGTTCATAGGTGAGTGTTGTCTGAAACATATGATTTGGTATATTTAATTTGATATTTCTGAATTTTCAAATCAAGATTTCTTAGACTTTCGTATGTGTGTGTGGTATTAAACATATGATTTGGGTTGCGTGGGCTGCTTTTTTTTTTGACTTTTCTGAGCTGGATTTCTTATCCATTAGTAGGTGTGTGTTGACTGAAACATATGATTTGGGATGGTTAATTTGCTATTTTTGACTTTTCTGAGTTGGATTTCTTAGTCTTTCATAGGTGTGTGGTGTGTGAAACCTATGATTTGGGATGTGTAGTTTGCTTTTTAGACTTTTCTGAGCTGGATTTCTTAGCCTTTCATAGGTGTTTGTTGTCTGAAACTTCGCGTTTGGGATGAATAGTTGGCTATTTCAGGCTTTTCTGAGCTAAGGTTTTCTAGTATTTCGTAGGTTAATGCTCTCTGAAACTTATGATTTGGGAGAGGGAAATTTCTATTTATGTATTTTCTTCGATTGTTGTCGTAGAATTTCAGATGTGTTTATTGTGTGAAAAATATGTTTTTGGATGTTTATTTTGATAGTTTATAATTTTATGAACTAGGTTTCATAGCCGTTCGTAGGTGTGTGTTGTTTGAAAACTATAGTTTGTGGTGAGTCTTTTTCAATTTTTGAGTTGTATGAGCTAGGTTTCTTATACGTTTTCAGGTGAGTGTTGTCTGAAACATATGATTTGGGATAGGTAGTTTTCTATTTCCGACTTTTCATAACCGGATTTATTAGTCTTTCATATGTTTGTGTTGTCTGAAACCTATGATTTGGGATGTGTGGGTTGCTATTTTTTGACTTTTCTGAGCTGGATTTCTTAGCAATTCGTTGGTGTGTGTTGACTGAAACCTATGATTTGGGATGTTTAATTTGCTATTTTTGACTTTTCTGAGCTAGATTTCTTAGCCTATCATATGTGTGTCCTTTCAGAAAATTATGATTTGGGAGGTGTAGTTTGCTTTTTGGACTTTTCAGAGCTAGGATTCTTAGTCACTCATAGGTGTTTGTTGTCTGAAACTTCGAGTTTGGGATGAGTAGTTTGCTATTTAAGAATTTTCTGAGATAAGGTTTCTTAGTATTTAGTAGGTGAATGCTGTCTGAAACTTATGATTTTGGGTATAGTATTTCGTAGGTGAATGCTGTCTGAAACTTATGATATGGGATATGTAAATTACTATTTCTGGCTTTTTTGAATTGAATTTCTTAGTTTTTCATAGGTGTATGTTGTCTAAAACCTATGATTTGGGATGTGTAGTTTGCTATTTTCGAATTTTCTTAGCTAGGTTTCTTAGCCTTTCTTAGGTATGTGTTGTCAGAAAATTATGATTTGGGATGGGTGGATTGCTACTTTTGACTTTTCTGAGCTAAGGTTTTCTAGTATTTCGCAGGTGAATGTTGTCTGAAACCAATAGTTTGGGATGAGTAGTTTGCTATTTTTGACTTTTCTGAGCTAGGTTTCTTAGTCTTTCATTGCTGTGTGTTGACTGAAACCTATGATTTGGGATATGTAATTTGCTATTTCTGACTTTTCTGAGCTGGATTTATTAGCCTTTCATAGGTGTGTGTTGACTGAAACATATGTTGATGAGTGGTTTGCTATTTTTGTCTTTTCTGAGCTAGATTTCATAGCCGTTCATAGATGTGTGTTGTCTGAAACTAATGATTTGGGATGTGTAGTTTGCTATTTGAACTTTTCAGAGCTATGATTCTTAGCCTTTCATAGGTGTGTCCTTTCAGAAAATTATGATTTGGGAGGTATAGTTTGCTTTTTGGACTTTTCAGAGCTAGGATTCTTAGTCACTCATAGATGTTTGTTGTCTGAAACTTCGAGTTTGGGATATGTAAATTACTATTTCGGGCTTTTCTGAGTGGGATTTCTTAGTCTTTCATAGATGTGTGTTGTCTGAAACCTATGATTTGGGATGGGTGGATTGCTACTTTTGACTTTTTTTAGTTGAATTTCTTAGCCTTTCATAGGTGTTTGATGTCTGAAACCTATAGTTTGGGATGACTAGTTTTCTATTTTTGACTTTTAAGAGCTAGGTTTCTTATCCGTTCATAGGTGAGTGTTGTCTGAAACCTATGATTTGGGGTATGTAAATTACTATTTCTGGCTTTTATAAGCTAGATTTCTTAGTCTTTCGTTGGTGTGTGTTGTCTGAAACCTATGATTTGTGATGAATGGATTGCTACTTTTGACTTTTCTGAGCTGGATTTCTGAGCCTTTCATAGGTGTTTGTTGTCTAAAACCTATAGTCTGGGATGACTAGTTTGCTATTTTTGACTTTTCTGAGCTAGATTTCTTAGCCTTTCATAGGTGTGTCCTTTCAGAAAATTATGATTAGGGATATGTAAATTACTATTTCGGGCTTGCCTGAGTTGGATTTCTTAGTCTTTCATAGGTATGTGTTGTCTGAAACCTATGATTTAGGATGTGCGGGTTGCTATTTTTTTTAATTTTCCGAGCTTGATTTCTTAGCCTTCATAGGTGAGTGCTGTCTGAAACGTATGATTTGGAATGGTTAATTTGTTATTTCAGGCTTTTATTAGCTAGGTTTCATAGCCTTTCATAGGTGTATGTTGTCAGAAAATTACGATTTGGGATGTATAGTTTGCTATTTGAACTTTTCAGAGCTAGGGTTCTTAGTCCATCATAGGTGTTTGTTGTCTGAAACCAATAGTTTGGGATGACTAGTTTGCTATTTCAGACTTTTCTGAGCTAGATTTCTTAGCCACTCATAGGAGTGTGTTGTCTGAAACTTATGATTTGGGATATGTAAATTACGTTTTCGGGCTTTTCTGAGTT
>NC_142796.1:41302265-41348953 GCF_049724085.1 Artemia sp. Qi Xiang Cuo
CAACTGCTTTCCCAGGCCCAGGACTACAAAATATCATGGGAAATTTGCCCCTCTTGCTAGATGATGTTAGTGAAGATATGTCATTTAGTATCCCCCTTGATTTTCTATTTACAGCTGAATAAATGGACAGCCTAATGCAAATTGTTGCACCTAATGTTTCCGGGGACATTTTTGACGATGACTTTATAATTAGTGAATTGGATCCTGTGCAAATAGGTGCAGGACATGATAGTAGCGTCGCGTCCCCAGAACTAAGTGAATTTTATTTGTTGGAATCTGCTCTAGGTCACTTGCAAACACATAGGGTAGATTTTAATCCCCTCGAGGAGAACTGGTTGACGGGGGTGTCATTTTAACAAACCCTGTAAATGATCTTCATACCGACATCGACCGAATTCAAGCACTTATTGAGATTCAGATTCAGAATTGGGGGGGGGGTCAGGGGGGGATTAAAGCATCGGTAAATCAAAAAGTTTATTTACAAAAAAAGACGTCAGGAGATATTTTTTATTTTCACTTTTCAACCGGCAATCAAACTTTTTACCCTGGTCTAAATGAATTTGACGGTAACTTTTTCAATTGGGTCAATAAATTAATATCAACTTTGGACACGTTTACCGAGAGGGGAAGTGGGTCCACAATTTTATACATTCAACACATGGATCTGAATCTCAGTAGATTAAAAAAAAATTATTTTAAGGGGGGCGGGGGTGTGGAGTAGTCAACGAATAAAATGCCACCCAGATTTGTCGGCTACATGGGGGGAGGGGGTTCAGGGTTTCAGATTTATTATTATTACTATTTATTGGAAAACCCGTCATACAAAAAAGGAAAAGACGGAGCAATAGGCAAAACAAAAAAAAAAAGCAATGCACATAAACTTAGGAGCTATACATGTGGTTTTTAGTGACGACCGCTGGAGCTAAGATCTAAATCAGCTCTTAGAACAAATTACACAAAGCGAGAAGGAAAAACATAATTATACACTGCTCTGTAGGTACTTGACATGTTTCTTTTCTTTTTTTAGGCTCCTAAATACTGAACAAACATAAATAATATGAACATCATTGCATCAAGCCGTAATTGGTAAAAAAAAACAATCAAAAGTGAATTAAAAAAGATATACAGTAGATAATCATATTAACTAGTGTAAATATGACAAGAAACGGTAAAAACAGTTAAACGACACTTGTACCCGCTGGTCTTGAACTCAGATCACTCTCAACAAATGATTCATTTACTCCTATATACATAAATAACAGAAACAAGGAAATTATTCAATCACGGATCCTTTTACAACTTTACTTAAAGCAATATGCTTAAAAGAATCGATAATTAATAAACAACTCTATTATTAGTAATATACGCAATATATTATGAAAAAAAATTGACACCAAAATTGAGAATAACCAGCGTCACTTAAATTGGACTCATACGAAAAGAGACTAAATCATCAGTCAGTTTAAAAACTGCAACAATTACACTAAGCGCGAAAACAAACACTTAAAAAAATAAAAAAACACAACAAATGCATCTTAACTAATGGGTTAATACTGACCACCAGGGATGATTCAACTTCATTAAATGGGAATTATAAGCACGAATTTCCTTTTCCACAGCTATAATAGGGTCAGCAATGCTGAATTTTCTAATTAGATAAGAATTGCGGGTCCAACGGGAAAAACATAAAAGATATTTTTCGAAACGGAAGAAAAATGAATGAATTTTTGACTTGTCAGAATTTGTGAGCATTTTCCAAAACAGAGATATGTACAGATAAAGTGGTGGAGCGACAGAGTTAAAAAGTTTCGAGATGGCGGTTGAACCGTCACTTATTAGTTACAAAAGAAGCATATGATAACCCAACTCTACGCTCAATGTGAGCAATTAATAGTTGTCGCGTGCGCATTACTGACGAGCCAATGGGAAGACCGAGGTAGGTGATATAATCTACTGGCTTAATCCTACTATTTCCGAGAGGAATATCCCTAGGCAACGCTTGCTTCCAGTTGAAAAATACAACTTCGGACTTTTCAGAATTGAACTGAAGACCTAGTTTTGCATACTCAGATTGTAGCGTTGCAGATATCTCGCTCATGCGCTGGATAGTGCGGCTCACATTCAGAATGTCGTTTGCATAACATACGAGAGATAAATCAAGACCGGCAAAGATGAATGATGTGGGAACAGCTGACTGTGCATCAAGAACTCCATTATTGAAGAATGAAGGAGAAGAAACAGCACCTTGGCGGGTACCTTTTTCAACATTGACAAAAATATTAGGGGTTGGTGCATAGACTTGAGAGCAGTCAACTTTAGCTAATGGGTAAAGTATTAGGCGAACTTTAAGACGATAATACATGTCTCGAAGGGCTCTGATATATGAGGGGCTCACTCCACGTTTTGCTGCATGGAGTAGTATAGCGGCTTGAATGAGATAGTCGAACGCTTTACGAACATCATGCCCAGCCAACACGAGAGTTTCACCTGATGCATCAGTATCGATCAATGCGTTCGCGACAACCGACAAAGCGTGGGCACAACCGAGACGTGGCTGGAATCCAAATTGGTTAGGTGGAACATAGCATTTTGCGTTCAGTTGATCAATGAACAGAAGTTCAAAAAGCTTACAGAAGGTATTAGCCACTGTTATAGGGTGGAAGGACGAGCACTGGGTTGCGAGTTTACCTTTCTTTGGAATTGGAGTGAGATCTCCGATTGAGAAAGAAGACGGTACAACTCCTTGGGTAACAATCATCTGCATCAAAAGAGTAATATGGTTTACCAGCAGCTCGCTTCCATGCAGAATGTGACGAGCGCTTATTTTATCGATGCCAGAAGATTTCTTACGCTTTAGGCGTTGGATTGCTCGCAGTAGAGAATCAGCTGAAAAAACAAAATTGTCGGTTGGACACCTAGACAGAAATTGATCAAGCTTATCTTCATATTCGGACTGTAGGGCGGCATCTGGTGGGGATATTTCAGCAGAGAAGTATGAATTCTATTCGGAATCAGGAATACCTTGAGCAGATAGGGGGGCCCTGGGAGGATCTCTTGATACATTTCTCCAGAAGGAAGGTTGGGACAGAGAAGCTTGCTGGGATGTCTCTTCAACTATCTGGTTCATGTGGATACATAGTTCTTTTGCAAACTTTCTTTTGGTAGAAAGACGAATGTCAGAAACCCAGCCAGAGCAAGGACGGTCACACTAGAGCCACAAATGGTACCAAAATTTGGATTTTCTCCAAGCTTCAACTAGGCTCGGATTACTAGACCAATGCTTTGTGACGCCCTGCTGCATACTTTTAAGAGGTATACTGGCTTTTTCTGTGCTTCGCAGAGCATGGCAAATTTGTGCAAGATAATTATCTAGCAACACCCGTATTTCATTTGCATCAACTTGCGGATTTTCCATGAGCAGCTGGAACAGAACATGAATTTTATGGAGGATAGAATTAGTTACTGTTGCAAAAAGGTCATCTTGGATATTTCCTAATCCCTGTAAAATTGGGCGTGGGGCTGATATGGTTGTGTAGTGGGAGTAGGCTCAGCAGAGGAACAATAAATAGATGCAGATATTGGAAGGTGGTCTGATAGATGGAAATCAGTAACGACGTGAACAGGTGACACTTGGAGATTTATAGAAGAAACTGCATGGTCAAGGTTCGATACGTGACTTGAATGGTGTGTGTAAGTGTAATCAAGACCTTTCGGCAATATCCTAAGCCTATCGTCAAAAATACCAGACAAAATAGAAGTACGCAATAACGAAGCGTCAGTTAAATTACAGTTAAAATCTCCTATAATAATACAACACTTACCTAAAAGGCGAATCTTTGAAAGGCAAGACCCTAGTTTCTCACACACAGAAGTAAATAAAAATTCTGATTGGTCATTGCGATAATCTGTTGGGAGATAAACATTTACAATAACATACTCTTTTACACGGACAGCAAGAAAAAAATCACAAGAATAAAAAATACTCGACCGGCACAAGGTCCTAACAAGCATCGCAATACCACCCGAGGGGCGGCCACTAGAAGCGCATCGTTTAGCGGGCACCGAATAGCTAGTAAAATTATTGTCAATTTTCAGAAGGCCTAAACTATGACTCGTCAAAAAATGCTCTTGCTTGCGTAGTCCACGAAAGTGCAGCTTGCGTAGTAGTAGACACATCCATGTCATACCATGGGCTTTGCTAGTTGACTGTCGTTATTAGGACACTTTACACTGTAACAAGTATGGCCGGTAACTTTACATTCTAGACAGAACATTTTTTCCCAACACGGAGAGGCACTGTTTGAGGTGTGATCGCATGATCCACAGCGAGAGCAGAGGGCCCGATTAGAGCACTGCGAGGCCAGATGCCCAGTCTTATGACATGAGAAACAACGCCTTGGGACATATACAAATAATAGTGTAGAAAACTTGTCGCTGCCGACTTTCATATACACGCCCCTGAACAGATCGAGGTTTTGTTTTGATTTGGTGCAAAACGTGGACGCCAATAACTTTCTGAACTGATAATCGTTCATATGCTTTGGTCCAAGAGATTTTAATTTAGTTTCATAACACTCGATCGGTACGTGTTATAGAATCTTCGTACGCGGCGTAGATTTTACAGTTGTCGAGATACCTGATGAATTTGACACGGGGCTGCAATGCTTTAAATATGCATTTTTAGCAGCAGCCCATAAAACATTAAAAAAAGATTCAACAATAAAAAATCTCGACAGACTTGCTCATAACGGTGGAGACAATTTCCCTAAAGTAAATTTTGATTGTTTAGAGGGGAAGTATCTGGTGTCCTTAAAAGAAATAACCATATTCGAAAAAGCAAACGAAAATCTTGGGCTGAGGGTGGTTGTTCTCCAGTATGACACGGAATTTGTAAATGTGGGAAAGAAACCGAATAAAAAAGCAGTTTTATATTCAGTTAGGACACCGTTGTTAGATAATGTTAAAAATTGGGTTTGGGTTATTTATGAGCCCCCCAAAGATATAAATTCCTATGGTAATTTTTTCCCCATTACGGCAATAAGTCGACTCTTATCCCAAGGCAGAAAATATGGGGAACGTCACTATTGCCCCATGTGCCTTTCCCCATTTAAAATTGAAAGAACATTGACAGATCACATGAGATATTGCAAAATTCATGGCAATCAAAGAATAGAAATGCAGGCAGAAGGCAAAGATACTTTACAATTTAAAAACTTCCAAAATTCCCTGCTACAGGTTGATAAAGTATGTTTGGATTTTGAATCAAGACTGGTGGAGGTATCAGACCCAACAAGGTCAAATATAGTCAAGGAACACAAACTTGTTGCGTGTTCCTATGTGCATGCCCGTCGCAATTCCAATAATAAAATGTAGCTGGAAGAGTTTTTTTTACTATGGATGAGGAGGGTAGCATGGAGAAGGTATTGGTGTCTGAAAAGTATAGCAAATGGCGCAATTTCACGATGGCGTCACACCAACTACCCGATATCATTATCAGATAAGGAGCAACGGGCACTTAAAAAGGGGACAATTTGTTGGGTTTGTAGGGGTGCTCTTGCCCCAAAAGACGCAGTCCAATATCACAATCATCTTATTGACCCCAATTCAACGGGGAAAAGTAACTTTCGGTGGTGGGCATACAATTTATGTAATTTTAAAATTAAACAGCAACTCTTTCTTCCGGTTTTTATACATAATTCTAACTACGATCTGAACCATGTGCTACCAGCAATGGCACATCTTCAAAGAAATGGAACAGTGGATGATGCATGGGTGATAGACAGCTTTTCCTACAAAATTATTCCTAAATCGTCGGATAAGTTGCTTGTTTTGGAATTTATGTTGAGATATGTTGAAGAAGACTTTGAGTAAACGAATAAAATTCGCTTTTTAGATTTCTACAGTTTTTTCCCTAAATCATTGAGCGAATTAATTCAAGTGCAGAAAAACGATGACGGCTGCAACGCTTTCCCCCTTCTCAAGCAACAATTTCCAAATGATTTATATGATTTGTTGACGGTCAAGGGCATATATCCTTATGATTATTACTGTTCCATGTCGAGATTCGCCGAGAAAACTATTCCATCGATCGAATCGTTTTACGACATTCTACACGATCGTAGGTGCACCCCTGAAGAATACAGTTTTGCTAAAAAAAAGTGTGGGCAGAGGGAGGGTGTAAAAATGGGTTTGACTACTGCAAGCTGAATTTGTGGAGTGATGTGTTAAATTTGTTAGAAATTATGTGTAAAAATACGGAAAAAATCTATGAGGAATTTAATCTTGATATAGAGTATTATTTTTCATCTCCTTTTTTGATAATGTACCTCATACTAAAAATTAGCGGGGAACCAACCGGGCTCATTACTGACTTCTATCAGCACCTGTTCATCGAAAGGTTAATGAGGGGTGAATACGTTTTTCACGGGGATCGTATCCTGAAAAATGATCCAACTGGAGAGAAGACGGGGACAAAATCAGATGCAGTTTTCCTTGATATGAATTCTCTCTACACCTCGGCCATTTCCCATTATTTGCTACCTTGCGAGGACTATAACTGGCTCAATGACCCTCAAGCTCCCTATTTCCCCAACATTGACAGTGTTGAGGAGAATGGGTCGGTTGGATGGTTTTTTGAAATTGATGGGGAGATACCAGTTGAGCTTCACGATTCAGTAAAGGATTTTGTTTTCCCATGCATCAATAGACCTGTGAATAGGGACTCTTTGAGCCCCCGCAATAGGCGTTTAGTCGAAGTGGACGGATTTCATTGGTCACCTTCAAAACAAAAACTTATTGCTGACCTTCTGCCGAAAAAAAATATTGTTGTACATCATGTGGCTTTAAAATGGATGTGCAACAACGGTTTCAACGTCACAAAGGCTCGTAGAGCCCTACAGTTTAGTCAAAAACCCTATCTGAAAACGTTTGTTGACACCTTCGTCAAGAAACATTCTGAAGCGCAGACAAAAGCCAAAAAAGAAATTTATAAGCTAATTTTGAATTCGGCTTTTGGTAAAATGTGCGAGAGTCTTCGCAATAGGAATCGTTGTGAAGTCGTGACCGATCCCAAACAATGTGCTCGAATTATTGCCGATCCAAATTACACTTCCATCACAATCATTGGCACGGACATGGTACTATTGAATAGGAAAAAAAGAAGCATTGTATTAAATAAAAGTATTGCTGCAGGCAGTGCGATCTTGGAGATCTCTAAAAAGCTCATGTTGGAATTCTACTACAATGTGGCTAGGGTAAAGTAGCCGGAAAAGGGGCAGGTAGGGGTTAGCTACGGGCACACAGATTCTCTACTGCTAAAAGTAAAAATTTAACACGTACTTGATGCTTTGGCGCACGGTGAAATCATCAGCTCGCGGATGAACTACACCAATTAGAGTAGGTTTTACCCAGAGCTAGTGAAATGTCGGGCGCCAAATCGGCTTTTATTTTTTAAATCAGAAACGGGAAGCAACATGATTTCCCGTGGTATGTTTGTAAGTCCGAATGTGTACTTTATACAGACACACGACGAGGAAAGCAAAAAACGTTGCAGAGGAGTACCCACGCGCTATGAGGATAAGAATTTTGACATGGACATCTATAGGAATTGTATTGTTCAAAATACAATTCCACGAGCCAAGTTGCTGGCAATTCGTTCACTCAACTACAGGAACTTTACTGTAAATATAGAAAAAATTGTTATGAGTACCATTTCTGACAAGGTCTAAGTTTGTCAAGACGGTGTAACTACCCTCGCCCTGGGACACTATTTAACTTCCGACCGAGCCGAATGTGTTAGCCATAGGGAAAGTCTCGGTTTGAGTAAAGTCCAATAAATTTTCCCCAAAACCTTGGGGGGGGGGGGGCAACGCGAGGTGGGGGATTCTCGCGAGAGGGGGGGGGGGGGGGGTTGGCGGCTCGGGGGGGGGGGCGACTGGCTGCCAGTGGGGGGGCGCCGCCACTACCAAAGTTATCTTTTTTTTTACTTAGAGGAGATTTTTTTGTGCTTTTGTAAATATACATGTTGCATTCAAATTAAAAAAAAGTGATTTTTTTTTCATTAAATGTTTATAAATAAAGTATATTTATTAAAGTGCTTTTTCTAGTGCATTTTTTTTATTATAAATAAATTTATAAAAGTGTATTTTCTTTGTTTTCTGTAAAGTGCTGTTTTTTATAATACAAGAAATATGATTCTTTATTGATTTTGTTCTTCTCATTATTATTTTTGATTGGGCTAGTAATAGGGAAATTATTTAGTCATTAAATAGCTATAGTCTACAGTTAGTTGTCTAGGTGAACTGTTGAAGGGAACATGTATCAATTTAAAACACCATTCAGATCATTTCTGTGTGGGCCATTAATATCAGGCAAAACAATACTCTTAACTAAAATAATTAAAAATTGTGATAAAATGTTTGTGGAAAAGCCGAAAAAAAATTTACTATTGTTACAGTATTTGGCAGGAGTCATACGATAAAATAAAAACAATTGGCACGGCGGGATTGGTGCAGATACAATTCATTCAAGGACTTGATGTTTTCAACATTTTTGAACCAAACTCTTGGCTGATTATTGACGACCTGGCTGAATCTATTGAACAATGGTCCCAGGATATGCTGCAATTGTTCACCGTTCGCTCTCATCATGAACAGATTTCCATCACTCTGGTTCTACACAACCTCTTTCATCAGAGCAAATGTATGCCAACACTTGCATTGAACTGCACCTACTATATCATCTACAGAGTTGTTCGTGATTCTAGCTCACTTATAGCTCTCAATAAACAAATCTATCCAGGTGCCCCTAAATTTCTGCTCTCAGCGTACAATCAGGCAACTAATAAACCCTACGGCTACATCCTATTGGATCTTAATCAAAATACACCCGAGGATTTACGTGTAGTCACAGATATTTTTGACAATTAAATTACAGTATATCTGCCCGTGAACAGTAAAAAACTTATTAGTTGCTATCATGACACTGAAGAAACTTCATGAAAATAGACATTTATTTTCCGTTCTAAGCACTTCAAACCCCCCACTTAGCAAAGCCAGACTCAAGCATGGGGATGAAAACTATTTCATCAATCTAATATCTAAACTTTTGTTAAATTTAACTGAGGGTAATGTTTAACTACCAGAAGTAGTTAAGCAACAGTCTAAGCAACATCGTTCCATCGTACGTAAATTGGCCTCTAAAAACAAAGTAAAGAATTTTAAAGGGAAACGACTTCTTCAGGCAGGCGGTAACTTTTTCACGCTTTTACTGCCAATAATTGCAGGACTTGTAAACAGTTCTCTCTAGAGAAAGAATGACCAAACCCTATAAATTGACTCCAATAGATCTCACTCTCTCACCCGTGGAACACTTTGAGAACAATCTTTGAGTAAATTCATTGACAACGAGAATATTGAGGATGATAAAAAACTGCTTTTACTTCAAGATGCACTTCGCCGAGTGGACAAACATAAGCCCTATCGTGCGAAGGCCGGTGGTATTGATCACAAAAAGAATCATCTCCTCGGGATTCTGCTGCTGCTGGAACAAAATTAAAGGAGGAATTGGATTCAATTGTATCGAAAATTGGAAATCTAATGCCCCACTCATATCGTTAACAAAGTAAACGACTCATAACATATCTCATGGAAAGTGGTCAAGAACATATTCAAGTTAATAGCAATGGGAAAGAGAATATAATTCAAGGCTAGAGCTATAATTTACTTCATTTAATATATGATATGGTTACAAATCGTAAAGGACTATTATCATTTGACGCTCATCTATACAAATTTCTAAATACATTAAACTTCCCCAAAAGCCTTATTAGCAATAGGCAAATCCTAAAAAAATTAAGTGAACATGCACCAACGTCAGCACCATTAAAACATGAAAATGAAGAAGAAGAAGAAGATTTTAAATCAATTTTGGAAAATACTAACACACCTAGTGGAAACTAGACTATAAGGAGGAGCTGCAGCACACCACTGATGGCTAGACAAAAGCAAAGACGTATCGAGTCAACATCACCACCACCACCAACAACCAGAGTACAAAAGGGTAGCGGACGTTTACATTCAAAATGGTTGAAGTTCTGAAACGTGTTTATGAAAATATTTGTGAAGTGGGGAGTTTAAGTTCCCCCAACACTCTTTCCAAAGTCACTGGTGTTCGCGCTAAAAGTGTAAAAGAATATCTACAAAATGAATCAAATTACACTCTGCATAGAAGTCATAGGCTTGGTGCTAATAATTATCGAAAAACTAAAGCCTTTTTCCCATTGCATATAATGCAAGCAGATCTCCTAACTCTAGATTAGATTCAAAGACGTTACAATACACCATACAAGTACATTATACTTGCAATCAGTGTTTTTAGTCGCTATGCATATGCCATTCCATTGCGGTTAAAGAGAGGTGTTGAAGTTGCTCAGGCTGTTGAAAGTATTCTCGAACAGGACTCGTATAAAAAAATTCAAACGGATCGCGGTAATGAATTTGTTAATCCTCGTGTTGCAAAAGTAATAGCAAAATATAATACACTGCTCTATAATAGTAATAGTCCTATAAAGGCTGCATTGGCCGAACGACTGATAAGAAGTACTTGACTTCTAATTTCAAGATATTGTACATTGAAAAATACATCTGCTTTTATTCATGATTTAGATAAAAATCATGTTGAATTATAATCAACGACCTCATCGATCATTGTCCAACTCCCCCCTAACGGAAGTTCATCATTCTGATCATGATACAATTGATACCTTTCTTAAACAATATTCCAATGCAACGATTGTCAAGAAGAAAAAAATCAATGTTGGTGATACTGTTCGAATTAATAGAACAACTAATGTGTTTGAAAAGGGTAATTACTTGTGGTCCACAGAACTTTTTAAAGTGGCAAAAATCCTAGACACTAAACCCATAACTTATCGGTTGCGTGATACCAAAGGTGAAAAAATTGTTGGCGGCTTTTATGAATATAAACTACAAAGAGTTAAAAATTATATTGAAGTCTATCAAATTAAAAAGATATTAAAGACTCGTAATCACAGGGCTAAAAAACAGTTACTTGTTCGGTGGCTAGGATACAACTCTGATTTTGATTCTTGGATCAGTGTTGAAGATATTGACAATGCCCAATGATTTCTATGTAACTTTTATATCCAACGTTTCCGATCCTCTCTAAAACGACTTGAATAAAACAAGTGATTTTTTGACGAAACTCTCCGCCGCCATCAAATTTGACGGTGCGTATGAAGGGGCTCTTATTGACTGTATTCTCAAAAATACCTATGACATTCTGAGAAGGGATCTTGTGTATAATATAAAAGTTATACCATTCGATTGGTCACTCTTTGTCGACTATGAATGTGTTGAAGCACTTAAATCTAGCGAATATCCAGATGTTACATTGAGATATAAAGAGTATGGTACTATGATGGATTTGTGTCTTACAATCAATAGAAAAATCTCATACCGTAGGAATGGTACATTCCTTTTTGATTATTCTTCGGAAAAAGATAGGATTTACATTACATCACCTGTTGATACTGAAATAATTCATCTCAATGATAATCTGAGAGAAGTTCTTGGCTTTAAACAGAATACGATCAATGGGAAAAACACTGGCACTGTTTACGGGATGGATCAAGTTATTTTTCCTGATTATCCACCTGGTTTAGCCTCGGACTCTTGTATATTTCTCTATGCATCTTTTTTGGAAACATCGAGAGTTGGTAATTCAAATGTCCCCCTCCTACGTGCTATTGAACGAAAAACAACCCATGAAATTGTTCATCACTATAATATAAAGCATCTTCAGTAGGTTCCTGTAAACACTTCGTATTTTTGGAACTCTGTCAGTTAACACTGAGAAGTAAATTGGGCGATCCTCTAGCCATAACAAAAGGCTTAGCAGTGATTACATATCATTTTCGACCCATTGTCGACGACACAATCACCTAAAATGAACAATAGAAGAATTCCATTTGTCTGTCCCGATATCGATTGCTGTGCTGGTGCTCTGAGTCCACATCAAATAGGCAATGGATTGGACTACTACAAGGGGCATACTACAATGTCTGGCTATGGTCTTGGTAGCTGGTTTGCTAGGCTATTTCGTTCTGCACTACGCCTTGCCAGAAAATATCTTGTACCTGCTGCATCAAATTTTGCTGCCTCTATACTACAGGACTGGGGGTCGGGCAAGAATTTCAAGGAGAGTGTTAAGGAAAATATTAGATCAGCAAGAGCCGTTGGTGAGCAATTAAAATCTCGGCAAAATGGGGAGGGATTGAAAAGGATGCGTGCGCGTCATTCACTCATCAGTCTCCACCCAGGTGGGAAGCGAAGGACATCAACAAGGACTTTGAGGAATAAAACAAGGAAGACCAACAAACAGAAGAAGAAAAAGAAAAAGATTGTTAGATCAAAGAAGGATTTCTTCTCTTAAGATGCCTTATCTCCCCCACAAGGAATCACACCCATCAATCTTTTCTTCATTGAATCTATTCAATGACGAAAAATTATGTGCCTATGTGAGGAGGTATCACTACAAAAAACGTTACCCCCAGCAACCCTTTTCGGATAACTTACGGTATCAGATATTTTCACATGGCGTGATCTTCATGGACCCTTCATCGGCTTTTAGTGATTGAAATGTTATAGTGACTAAAAAGTCAAAAAATACAACTCCAACTGTTGCCGATGGTCTCTCCTGCGAAAACTGTATTCTACACAATCTGTTCAAACAAATTAATGTATTTATTAATGGAACATTGGTGAGCACTAGCAATAATTTATCCAACTATGCAAGCTACATACAATTTATGATGATGACACCAAAGGCATACAAGGAGTAGAGAGGACAATCATTGGGCTATGAATATCGATCAGGTGTTGATATTGACAGCGAGTTGACTACTGCAGTGACCCGGGAGTATCATCTGGTTGGAAAATTAAATCATGAGATATTCAATATATCCCGATGGTTACCCCCAATGTCAATATTAACATAAAGTTACAGCTAGCTCCATCGAATTTCCTTTTTAGAAAAACTCTTCCTGCCGCATCTGATGCAAATTTCATTATCACTTCGACAATTCTCCACGTCCCAAAACAACAAGTTATGAGCTCTGTCGCAATGGCAGTGGAAAAGCTAAGAGCCAATGGCAACAACATTAAACTTCTTGTCCCCCATACAATCACCAATCAACGTCACATTGCCACCGGCTCTCGTAGCTATAGCGATTCATCATTTATCAATGGAGAAATCTCATCAAAATTGGCTTTAGATTTTGTGAAGAGTGCTAATGTCTTTGTATTCTGGACTGATTCCCCCCACAATTTTAATTTTTTTGGTCTGAGGAGTCCCGTATTCAAAGTGAATGATATTTTAATGTTCACTATCGTTTGACAAACAATCCTATAGAACTCTGTACGAGTTGACCATGCAATCCCTAGATCATGATCAAAAAATCATGGGGTAATTGTTTTGGCCTTGTCGGAGACTCAGGATATGAGCATAGTACGAACAGGGAATGTACGTTTAGAGTGTACATTTGCCGTTGCTGTGACTGAGAGTATCACGCTAATATCATTGAGTCAATTTGAAACCTATTGGGAGATCACACCCGACGGCAGTGTTCTACTAGACTTAGAATCATGAACACAACCAAAATAATCAGCTTATTTAGTATTTAGTCAAACATGCCTTAGTGTAGGTCCTGTTATATAACTATGGACTTCAATGAAAAAATTTCAAGCGCGAAAAATTCTTTTGTCGTTGTGAATAGCAGTCCACCAAAATTGAAGATCAGCCATGGTTTAGGTATCTTTCAAACAGCAAAGAATATTGAATTGTTTTATCCTCTTGATCTATCTTATAAATTCTATACACCACATATCAGCACCTTTATTGAAAGCAGTGAGTAAACTATTATTCAACATCTAAGAAGAGTACAGGATTTAAGGACTAAGACATCTGGGTTTCAAGCACTACTCTTTTTCATGTTCTGCTGTCTTGGCTATACCTACAAGCAGTTTCTTAACATCTGCGTTGACTTCCCTCGAGTGAACAAATTTCTAGTGCAAAATATACTTACAAGCGTGTTTAATATTGATTTTAGTGCCCTACGAATAAAATGTCCTAAAAATATATGTGAAATTGTTTATTAATAAAAATAATGTATGTACATGATAAAAACGACTTTTCTTCTCTTTAGATTTCATCTTCTACTAGGTATAGGTATTTGTTGATAACAACTAATGCAGGTAGATTATCTGAATTCACAGTATACTGATCCTGATGTGCTGAAATGTCAGGGTCGCATTTTCTACAATAGAGTGTAACTTCACTCTTGTCATATCTCTTTGTATAGTCAATGATACTATTCTCATTCATTTTATAGAATTCAAATGTTTCAATTTGCTTATTTGAAACAATTTCACAAACAGTGTCCTCAAGTGGTGAATCACATTCCGTCACAGCCAAATAAAAATCAGTGGGCTTATAATCATAGTAGTCATTGTCTTCGCAGCGATAAATTCTTTTGTTGTTCCAACAGTTGAATCGCTGACCCGCCTCCTCCTCCCAGAACAATCTAAAACCACAACGATACCAATCTCTTAGCAATAAACTAAAATCACGCTTAGGATTCTTTCCAATCATACCAGGATATGTATTCTCCCACTGATTACATTTATCATAGTGGCAGTTGGAGCATAGGTGCCCTCTAGGATGAGAGTTGCACACCTCTTCAAGACAGGAATTACTACCTTTAATTTGTACAGCATATCCTTTATGCAATTTACACGGGATGCATAATCTACACTTTTCATCATACTCATCAATCATTGTGCAATTCTCACATGATGACCAGCTGTCCAGTGTGTACATGCATAGCGGAGATGAATCGAAAATTTTTTCATGTGTTGACACTCTCACTACCACAATGAAACTGAGCTACCAACAACAACAAATTGAGTGGGATAGAGAGAGAGAGGAGTAAATCATCCTTGAAAACCATCTTTCTCATGAGAAGAAAAGTCCTAAATTGCCTCAAAACCAGTCTGGTTGTGTTATATCTCGACTATAGTTTCAAAACATGTTTGACCGCTTTATAGGTTTGCTCGCTTTTTGCAATGTGCATGTCAAACTGCACTGCCTCAGGCGTAGGTTTGAAACCTTATACACTATCATGATGAACGATGTTGCTAAAAACGTGTTTTTTTATCACTCTGCTTGGAGAGGTGCCAAGGAAGTACAGGTGTGAGGGGATACTCACTCTGTTTGAAAAGGTGTAGAGCATTAAGCAAATAGTATGGTCCTATGGCGGTACGCAAATAGCATGGTCCTATTGCGGTATGCAAATAGCTCGGGAATTCCTATACGTCCGAGCAAAGTATAACTTAGCAGTCTACTTACTTCTCCCCCTCCATATTATGGCACCCCTGTATAGGTAAAAAAAACTCTTTTGAGCCTTAGTGAGGAGGTTCTGGAGATTGTGTGAGGAGACGTTGACATTTTTACTGCTTTATTTAAACAAGATGCTAGTTTTGGTGTTCAATAGAAAACTGGGCAAAAATGCTCTGTTATAGGCTTGATACTGATTTTTTAGCTAGAATATTAAAATTACAAATTCGTTGTTGAAAATCTACCAGTTGGCTATGTCTTTTGTTGTTGGCTATAGCTAAAAGCTGGCTTTCGGGATAACTCAAAAGGTTTTCTGTTACATAATATGAATTTTAAATAGAAGCAGAAATTAAAAAATATATTACTTTTTCTTTTCACAAGCAGTTTTTCTTTATACATGCAGTTTCTTAGGTATTCATGTTTTAACTAAATAATTTAGCTATTGAAGTTTTTCATCGATTTCTGCAAAGGAAATATGTGGATACAATACATTTTTGAAAAAAATTCTAAATAAATGGAGAACCGACGTAAAATGAAATGAATTGAATAATAATAAATGAACATGAATTTAAATAGATTGAAAGAATCCTTAGAATATTTTTAGTCTGAAGAGACATACTACTAGCTGCTAACAACTCACCGCAGCACTAGGCCGCCTGAGGCCAACACAGCTACGCACGCTCCTCCTCCATCCCAATCTATTCAATGCCTCCCTTTTTACACCCTCCCATGAAGTTTCCATTTTCTTTGAATCTTTCTTTATGACATCCTCCCAACCCTGACGAGGACGACCTGCTTTCCATTTAGCCCTTGACGGTTGGTCGAAAAGAACAATCTTCGGCAATCTGTCATCCTTCATCCGCACAACGTGCCCTAGCCATTTCAACCTTTCTTTCATTATAGTCCTAGAGAGCGGTATTTAACCAAATTTTTCGTACATCCTATTTTTGGAAATACGGTCAGTCAGTCAGGTAGGCTACCCAGAACAATCCTTAAGCAATTTTTCTGGAAAACATCTAGAAAATCTTCATCCGCTTTTCGAAGCGCCCATGCTTCAGAGTCATATTTGACTACTGTCATCACTGTAGCTTCTAATATTCTAATCTTGGTTTGCAGACTTATCTTCCAGTTCTTCCAAACTTCTTTTAATTACGAAAAAACACGCTGAGCCTTGGCTATTCTACTTTTAACATCTTCACTGATCCCACCATCTTTACTAATAATACTGAAGAGGCATGCTCAGACTACTATAGCATCCGAAGCATACTTGCACTGAACCAACAACTGCAACATTTTACTGTTTTTTTTTCAGATGTCTTGCAGTCAAACATCTTTCAGATAAACTCTAACTACGTCACTATATGGCACTTGTGTGGTCCTTGTGCATAAACTGCAATGACTCAGAGAAAGATAATACATAAAGTTGTTCAAAATGCCAAAACTGTCCACAAAACCTCGCAAGAACCCATGAGACACGGTTTAGTGACAGGACTCTCATTTCTACATGGGGTTACATCCCATCTTCCAGGGCTAAAATTCAAAAAATGTCGAGATGGATAGGATACCTTTTACAGATGAAGGATGAAGGATTGCCAAAGATTGATCGCTTTAGCCATCCAGCTGGGGCAAGACGAAAAGACCGTCGCCCCCAAATTGGTCGGAGAGAGATCATGAGAAGAATTTAAAGAAGAATAGAACTTCTTTCGTCGCGGTCAAGAGTGGAACTTTGAACAAACTACAGTGGAGGAGGAGCGTACGCAGCGTTTTTCGGCCTCATGCAGCTTGGTACTGCATGGAATTGTTAGTAGCTTCAGTAGTATTTTTGTATTTCTTGACCCCTGGAAACTCACTAACCAAACGGAAATGTTAACCTACGTCCACTGGGAACTGCCAATATGTCATTATTAGATAAACTAAAGACTATTTGCTTACTTTTCCCAGAAAAAAACATCCCCTGAACAGATGAAGAACAAAGAAGTAATATCCCTACTGTGTGTCTCTTGTAAGAGTAAACACTCTAATGTAAACAGCCAGATGAGCATTGGTATGAAACATAGCTTAATATCTGAAAGGGAAAATGATGAGTAGATATTAAAACCCTGTCTGATTTAGCACCTCTGTTGACATAAAGAGAAATTTTATCCTTATGATTTGATTCTTTGTCGATACGCTGGGCATTTGATTTTTCAGAATGTTGACATCATGTCGCCATTTTGTCGTCTTTTGACGGTAGAAAAAATAGTTCGTTGTTCCCTTGTTCGACATACAAACGGCAAACGTTAGCAGGAAAATCAAAATGAAAGGAAAATAATATGTTTTAAAACTGATAGTTTGTCAAACAGTTCGTGGTAAAGAACTGTAAGTATGTAGTGACCTGGCTCAATACTAACCGTAATTCTACAAAACGGAATTTTGATACCCATAGATATATCAAAATAACCTAATTAATATGCTGATTTGAAATATATAAGTTTCATTAAGTTTAGCTTTACCCATCAAAGATAACGAGCCTGAGAAAATGTGTCTGATTATCAAAAAAAGGGGAAAACATCCCGCCAAAGAGATAGAATCAAATGAAAATCACATCATCAGATTCAGCATATCAGAGAACTCTACTAGAGAGGTTTCAAGCTCCTATCTGCAAAAATGCGGAACTTTGTATTTTTTGACAGAAGAGAGAACACTGATGCATGTTTATTTATCAATCTTTTTCCCGGGGGTGAACGTACAGACCCATTGGCCCTAGAACGTCGTGATATGGCACATTCGAAAGGAAATTAAAAGTTATAGTGCCCTTTTTAAGTGACTAAAAAGATTGGAGGGCAGCTAGACCCCAACCCATTTTTTCCAAAATCGTTCGATCAAAATTTTTAGATAGCAATTTGGTCATCATAGTTTAAAAGCCCCATAACTTAAACATAAAATAACCCCCCCCCCCTCCCCAAAGCCCTAGGGGAAAGGTCTTTAAGTTATCAAATTTGTCAATTGTTTACGCAAAGTATTTGTTATTGGGAAGTATGTATACAATTTTGGGTGGAGAATGGGGACGATTTTTCTCCTGGGGTTTTTTCCACGGTTAATAATTTTCCATGGAGAGACAAGTTTCTAGGGGATGAACTTGTCAGGGGAAATTATATACTGGGGGATTTTACCAAAATTCCTATACAAAAGTCTTTTTATATGTCTTGCTTTCTCGTTTCCGTCTCAATTTTATGCGTGGAGATGTTAAGGGTAATTGTCCCGGGTAAATTTTCATCGGGATACAATTTTCTAGAGGACATTTGCGTGGAGAGGGGGATTTCTCCGTGGAGGTGAGGCCAGATTTCCCAGTATTATTTGAAAAAACCGATCAGAAATTAAACAAAAAAACAAGTTACTTCAACTGACAGTAAGGAGCAACATTAAAACTTAAAACGAACAGAAATCAATACGTGTATGAAGGGGGTTGTCCCCTCCTCAAAACATCGCTCTTTACGCTAAAGTTTGAATTTTGTCCCAATTCTTTAACAATGACTCCTGAAACGCAATGGTCGTCTAATTAGAACAACAAGAAGCTTTTTTTAAAGGTACTAAAAAACTTTATCGTAAAGAGCAAGTTATTGAGAAGGGTGCAACCCCCTTCATATACGTAATAGTTTCTGTTCGTTTTAAGTTTTAAGGCTGCTCCTTAATTTCTGTTGAAAAAACTTGTGTTTCTTATTCAATTTGTGTTCAAGAATGATAAGAAGCATTAGAACCATATAATTAACTGAATCAAAGCTGAAAATTGGTTAGTTAACTATTAATTAACTATTAATTAACTATTAATTAACTATAAAATAACTATTAAAATATGAAGTCTAAAACTACCGCAAAATCATATGTTCGATTTGCTGTTCCCACTTGGCCCGGAAAGGTATAAATTATACGCTGAAGCTCAAATATGGATATGGTCACTTATCAACAGGGTTGCTACCAGACCAAAAAAAAAAATCATAACGTCCAAGATCTTAAAAACGTAACTTTTTCGTAACTTTTGATAGAAAAGTCTCTTTTTAAGGCAGGGGGCCTTTATTTCACTATCAAGAATAGCACTTAAGGGGTGGAGTGTTTCCTTTATACCCCAACTGACTTTCCTTTATGCCCCAAACTGAGCCCCAAACTATGCAATAGAAAAAAATCGGGTTGATTCTGATGCAATTTTTCCTTTTTTCTCGAGCAATTTTGAATGCCACTTTGTTTTTACGTAAGAAAATGAAAATAAATAATTAAATTGATCTTCTTTCACCTTAAGAAAAGTCCTCGAGATTGTCCTCAAAATCATGTTGAGGAATGAAACAAATCACGTGTATATTACGCATAGCGTGAAATTACTCAAGTTCTGACAAGGTTTGTCTTAGCTTCTTTTCAATTTGCTGTTGAGTTGGATGTAATTTGGGATACTTAGAGGAAAAAGACAAGTAAATATTTTATTTTTATTTAGCGAAATATAGCTAAGCAGCTCAAAGAGATAATCGTTTAGGGCTTAATTTAAAACTTAGGCTACTTTTTGTCTAGATCTAAGACACAACATATTAGATACTTATACAGTTAAGCAAACATAACCAATTTTGGAGCATAGTTAACTTGGCAGTTTACTTTTTCCAATTTCTTGCTTCCCTTACAAGGGTATCTAGGATTTTCCTAGAACTTGGGTAAGGAATTGCCCTTCTGACATGCATAAGATCAGCAACAGTTTTCGGATTGAGTCTATTGCAGATTAGGGTGTTTATTGTTTTTAACTCAGAAAACTGACGTTCTGCTCCAGCATTGGAATGGAGTACACACGTCAATATAAGCATAAAACTAGGAAAAATTGTAAGGAAGGATTGTCAGCTTCATCTTTTAAATTGCACACACTTCCAAAATTTTACTACAGACAGATTAACTTCAAAATCTTCCTCACTTATTATAAAAAGAAGACGTCTTCACTCTGTGTTTAACGTCTCAAGATTGATATGAGGGACCTCAGAGAGGGAGGGAGGTTATAATGTCAAAAAAGTTATCATGATACTTGGAAAAGGCCTCGCATAAAATCGAAAATTCTGGCTCAACTAACCCACCCCTCCTCAATAATTGGGTATAGCCTTGGTTATAACCTATAGTTAGCTCCTTTTAACAATTCCAAATATTTTGTCAATATCAGCTGTTCATAATCCCAAATAAAACGAGCAAGATTTTTCACGGAAAAAAATAGGTTACTCAGAAAATATAGCCTACGTTTTATCCATTATCCAAAAGTGTAACATTACTGTAACATAAATTCAAAACCGTACCAAAAACGGTACGAACGTAACCTCAATCACAACCCTGCCTATCAACTTTGTAATGTCAAATAAAACGCAGCATTATAAGTATGGCTTTACATACGTTTTTACATCCCCTTTTTATAGGTTCACAAAACCATATTTTTGTGGAACTAAGGTAATTCCTAAAGGAAGATATGGGCTCTTTTATGAAAACATCTTTTCGGTCTTATAACATCCTCCTTATGTATTTATAGATATGGGATCTTATTTATAGATTGTTTTAATTGTTTTAAGATGACAAATAGTAGACCATCTTACATACTCCGGAACATAAGCTACTTAATGTAAGGGGTTATATGAAACCGATACGTGGTATTGCAGAAACCATATCTGATCCACAGAAGAAGTTGGGCGCTTAAGGTTAAGCGCTGAAACCAATTATAGGTATTTGGAAAACATGAATACATTCAGTTTGCTTTACTAAGCTGAAAATTGTGCAGATGAGTTTCGTCCCTTTGCAGCTTACAAAGTCAGCTAAGCTTAAACTGGAATGACACACTAAAAATGTCCTAAAATCCTAAATTATATCTCGCTGACTCAGTTTGGGGCTCTAAAGAGGATAGTTCGATAGCATGCCAGCTTAAGAAGATCCCATTGCTTCGAGTAGTTGACAGCAGCAGTGTTACTTACTCAATCTTTGTGTTTCTTGGCAAAATTTAGTTTTTGAGGTTAAATTATTTAAACTAAATCGCCTCAGCTCAGGCTTTTTGCAAAGTCCAATTTCCATGAGAATAAAGAAAAATTACGAAAAGCTGAAAAAATTGTAGTCGCATTTTATTTCTTTTGGGCTAATTTTTCCAAGATGTTGGAATTTAGAATCAAAATCTTACGAAAGAATTAAAATGAAATGAATATATATAACCATGGGTAAGACAATAAAAAAATAATTTAATTTTTTTGATCGGCTTAAGGTCGTGGAGCCGAAACATTCATATTTTACTGTCACATAAAGGTTATATTACAAAGGCTCTTAATGCTTTTATTTTAAGATGTTTTGTTACTTTATTATATCGAAAGTCTTAACCGTTATTATATATTTCATTTCATTTTAATTACAAATAGATAGGCAATGTGGTCTAAGAAATGATTTAAATCTTTGATTTTTTTTTTCTTTTTTTTTTGCTTTCTTTGCTGAAAAAACATTTCCTTGCCCGACTCCTGTGTAATTTTGACAAAAATATTGCTGTAGATGTTATCAATTCCATGCCCTATGTATTTAGGCATGGGGCACCCATTAGTGCAAGTTCTTGGCTATAAGCACTGTATTTTGTTTTTTGCAGCTCGAATATTGAAATGTAATTTTGTAAGCTAAGGCCTTACGTAAGGCCCAAATCTCCATCGCAAAAACAAAGGAACATAAATAAAGAGAGAAATTTGATTAGTTTTTAAAAAGGAAAGAAAAGTGATATCTAGACTGTGAATCTTTAAAAATTTTATTTTCCTTTTCCAGTAGAACTTTCCTGGAAAACTGGCCTCTTTTTCTCTTGCTCTGATGAAAAATTAGTACTTTGTTAAAAATGTGCTGGTATTTTCAAAAACTAACACTTATACTATTCGGTCTTTTCAGTATTTAAACTAAAATACGTTTTATAAAGAAATTAAATACTAAAAAGTTTTTTTTTGCAAGCATTGATAAATGCTATTAGATTTAGAAGCAAGTCGTGCCCTTCAAGGATGCACGCAAGGAGCCTCCAGACCCAGAACTTTCCAAACTTTAAATTTTCTTTTATTTCTGGGCACTTGTTATTTAAATTAATAAATAAAACTTGTTTTTTGTTATTATATAACTCCTAATTTTTTTTTTAATGTTGGTCTCCCACACAAGAAAAAAAAACTTAGATGCGTTCATGGTGCCCCTAGTACGAAAATTAGGATCTGTGTCAGAGTCTGAGAATATTGCCTAACTCCGGCTCCGTCCTTCCGTGTGTAAAAATCCTCTATGGATGCATTCCTTTGGCCAGCGTATTTGGCTTTTAAAATTGTCGTGCAAAGTAAGTCAGGGATCTCTAGAAACATGAATTGACCAATCATCTTTTCTTCCAAGGGGATTGCGTCATTTATTCCACTTGCTGAAGCTGAAGGAATCTGTATTGCTGCTTCTGAGAAAATTTTAAGAAATGCTAGAATCGAAGACTACGACGGAATTGTTGAAAGGCTTTCGCAAAAACCAGGAGCTCGAGTCGTCGTCGTTTTTGCAGATGAAGATGAAGTCAGGAAAGTTTTGAAAGTATAAGCATGTGCATGAATCCCAGCTTTAATTGAGAGTCCGGAGCTATATATCTTTGCATGAATATGATTATCTATATTACATTATTCGATAAATGTCGAATACCAGTTTGAAAAATCATCGATAAGTTAGAAAAAAAAATACACACAAAAGATACTGAATTTAATAACCCTTTTCTATTTTGGATAACCCAGCAGACAGAACGGATCAACGAACATGCAGAAACTAAACGAACAATAATTTAGATTATAAACAAACAACTTTGTTTCAGATGAAAGTAAAGACAAGGGAACTTAAAACGGACAGAAATTATTCTGAATATGAAGATCAAACAGGAGCTTGAGTCGTCGTTGCTTTTGCAGTTTTAAAAGCATAAGTATGTGCATGAATCTTAGGTTTATCCAACAACCCGGGATTCGACATGTTTGCCAATTTATATTTGATATAATTGAGAGAAATAATATTTATTACTTCGGGTTTTGAAAACAATTCTAGGGATCTGAATAAGGTTTTATGCCGTTTTCGATTTTTTTTTAATTTAAAGCGCGATTTAAAAAATATGTTATGAAAACTTATTATCCTGAATTTAGCTAAGATATAAGGCTCAACCTTCCTTAGGTCTGGTTTGTGCCATGGATGTTTTTTGGAAAGTTTTACTATTATAGAGCAATGTTTGTTCAATGTCATTAAAGCCCATTATGATTTGGAAGGGGTGGGGGTTGATGCTTAAATATACCTTCCTTAGAAGTATTTAGACTCTGAATCCATGTTGTAAAGTTTCATTTACCTACCTTGCCTAATTTCCAAGATAAATAAACATATTTATCTAGAACTCTACTAATCCATGATCAACCAATTTTTCTTTTATTAATATGATCCAAGAATTGATCATTCCCCCCCCCCCCCACCCACGATAGGTCTAACAAATTTGAACAAGGTGAGACCTATGGCAGAAATTTTTATTCCCTGATATAATGCTGCGGGCCATTTAAAACAGTTTTGAATTTTCCAAAAACATGGCTACTTAGTTTTACTGATTTTGGACAGCTGGATTGAACTTATCTGACTGTAGTGATTGATAACTTACGATGAATCCAAATTATACTCCTCTTGAGACTGGGAATGAACCCTCGAAATTCTGATCCCATTATTTTAGTCAATATTGATTTTGTAAGCTTTCTCGTATTCTTTCTAAAATCATGCCGTATCTGGAGAAACATTCGAAATAGTATTGCCTAAGCTTGTAAGCTGATTGAGGCAATTTAGGAGATTCAAAACGGGCTCCAATCTTGTATTTCCCTTTATGGAGCAAACTGATTTCACTCACGATTGAAGTACAAATTATATAGGGTAGGCCTAAAGCCCTTGCAATAAAAAGATCAAAAACATCTTCTTTTTTTAACGGGTAAATCAACAAATCCAAATATAAAGACGGAACATAATAAGTAAAATGAAAATAAATAAATAATTTGAATACAAATAGCAATAAAACAGTTTAAGCTCTATGTTAATTATCAAAAATAAGGAAAAATGATACAGTAATCTTTTAAGAACTGCAAATTATTTTCATCACCGAGAAAGTATGTTTACAAGTAAAATATTTCATTCAAAACTTTTCGTCTTGTCCTGGCTGAATGTTTCTCAAAAAGAACGAATCAAAATTTCGGAAAGGCAAAGTTAATTGTCTCTCCAGAAATTGTATCTCCTTGCTTGTCTAGATTTCTAGTTCAACATTAGTCAAGCCGGCGCATTAGGTAACCTGGTTTCCAAACTTCGGTGCTATTTTTCACTTCGGGGAAAAGAAACAGTGTGATTCTTGAAGAACGAAAATACGTCAAAAAAATAAACCTTTGGAACTTAACAATATTATTTAACATGAAGGTATTGGACAGTAAGCTCAATTTTTCCCTTTGATTTCACGTTGATCCCAACTTTGGCCAGGAAAAAAACGTGAAACTTGTCCCACAAATCAGATGTGACATTCGGGTTCAAATTAATGCAATTAATGTCTTGAATTCTAGTCAAGTGGTAGCTTGAAACCATCTAAAGAAAAACCCTTGGGCTCACTTCCGTCCATTTTGAACTCCACTCATATTCGTTTCAAGTTTCAAGTTGGGTTCCGCCTCTACTTTGGAAGTTAAGAGTAGCGATTTCCCTATCCCTTGATGTTTGAGACTGCCCTGATTTCTCTGAAAGAAAATTGGGTTGTCGAAGGGTGGTCGTTTGTCGAAGTTGGGTTTAACATATAAGAAAGGCAACAATTCCCGTTTCATTGTAGCATTCGTGTACATTCGAGTACTTTCGTGCACATTCGTGTACTTTAGCTTTTGAGAAGCTTCGGAATGATTTCTATTTCATGTTAACGTTCATTTATTTACGAATTTTAATTTTCGAGAAGCTTAAAGGTGCTTTAAATTAACGTTGCTGAAATTCAAAGATCTGTATTTTGTGTTAACGTTCGTTTATTTACAATCGTCAATTTTCCGGGGAGATTTGAGGGAACCTAACAATAACACTATTGAAAACCAAACATTTCTATTCCGTGCTAACGTTCACGTATTTAAAAACGCTAATTTTCGAGGAGATCTGGGACAACCTTAAATTTACGTTATTGAAGATCGCAATCTGTATTTTAAGTTAAAGTTCGTGTATTTACAAATTTTAATTTTTAACAATATTTTGGACAGCCTAAGTTTCTTCCCGGGAAATTCAAGAAACCCCAAGAAGTTATGGAAAACCCTAAGATATTTGGGATAGCGGAATCCCTGACTGATAGAGTGGGGAAGAGTTAAGAGAAGCCTTTAGCTACAACAAAGCTTCAATAGCTGTAAAAACTAACTCATGTTGCAGGATTTTCAAAAAGCAAAAAAACTCTCGAAAGGAGGGATTAGGTGCAAGAAGGATTAAGTTGAAACTGTTAGGATTACCTTCAAAACTCTATCAGCTTAGCAATGAATTTTTCCAAATAACATCAGTAAATATAATAATATAAACAATTTTTGGTTGTTATTAACTGTCTTTTAAAAACTTAATAACTTAAAACCTGTCTCTCGTTCTTCTTCTCATTAGAGGGAATGAGCTATGAAAAACCTGGCAGCAATGGAAAGCGGAGGGAAAGCTAGTTTTCTTTCATAACTCTGAGAATCTACTGCTTTAAACATTTATAAATAGCAACACTTCATGTTAAGGATGTGCATCCCCACATAATTCTAAAAAGTATATTTAAATGTAAACTTTTCCGAACATTCTGCTGCTTAAAGGCGTTTTCATTAGCTTAAAACAATTTAATACAAGGCAGAATAGAGGGAATAGCACCTAGTAACATCAACCTTTTTTGAAGTGCCAATGACATCAAAATAAAAAAAAGGAAAGACAAATTACCCCTTGACGAATCAGATGAATCAGGTTTCATGTTCACTGCCCTTGGTACTTAAAGAAAATTTGTAGAAAAACAAATAAAAATCCAAAAAATTGGGCTATTTAGCCTATTAATAATTTTGTTTAACCAAACTCCTCAATCTCCCCTTCCTCTGACAAGTTCCATGCGTAAAATCCTTAACGTATGCATACTCCTTTGCATTTCGGTTTAATTTCATTTCTTTATACTTTTAGTTGACTTCTTTTACTTTTAGTCCAGTTCTACTTTTAGTTTGACTTCGTTTGTTTTTAATTTTAGTTAACTTATTTATACTTAAACTTTTTTGCATACAGACAATGGTCCGCTTAGCGCAGGTACCAATCTCCTAATTCTATGCCTTCGGTCAGGAATGCTATGCGTGGCTGGAGACAAAACATCCCACACTTTCCACGTTTTTCTTCAGAGTTGGCCAGGTAGCGATTTGTAGTTGAGTTTAAAGGGCTTACTTTGGCTGAGCTTACAAAGTCACACATCCAACCCCCATTTTTAAGCAAAAAATCAGCGACATCAATGATGTCGATCAAAAATCAATTCTGGTCCTATGTAGTGATATTACTAGTCAGAAATAGTGTCTGTGGCCTTGTTTTTTTTCCACGCATAAGAATACACACTCGTTCTCAAAGGCCAATATTACTTGGCCACTCTTGTTACAATCAACAATGGTCGTAAATACTTATGTTCTTGATCAGCATAAGTGTCTGTGGCCATATTTGTGCCTCGCAAAAGAACAGGCGTCTTCATTAAGGATAGATGGAATCGCATTCTTGCGTATTATGATAAAGCGCAGAGTATAGCATTCTTTAATGGGGGTTTTATTTGGTAGTCGCTTGTTTTGGCTGTGTTTGGAAGTGAGTGTAGACGATCCTTGGGATAAAAAAAAAACCGACCTTAGGAAACTTAGTGCCGAACTGGTTTTCGGCATTAACATTGAACTATAGTTCTAAGTGCTGAGCTGTTGATTTCTATCTAAGAACCACTTGTTTTAGGTGTTTGTGACGTAAACGTAGATGATTTTTGAAAAAAAAAAAATTGACAGTATCAAGGACTTCGGTTTTGAGTCGTTGGTTTATATTTGCGAGTCACTTGTTTGAGAAGTTTTGAGACTAGCATGGACGATTCTTGGAAGAAAAATTTTACGTTTCAAGGACATACCGATACAGAGTTGGCCAAAGATGGCTCCCGAGTTCCAAATTCTGAATCCATGGAGAGTGCCAATTCCACCTTATATTTGTCCTGGGACTTCAGCATCAAAGACTAACCCCAAAATTTCTTACGCCAGGGGACTTCAGCGATAAAGACTAGCCCTAAAATTGCTTACGAGCATTTTTGAGTCAATAAAAGATTTTATTTCCACCTTTAATTTGCCTTCAGAACTCAGCTACATAGACGTAGCCTAATTTATGTTTGGAGACCTAAATATATGATGAGTAAAAAAGAAACATTCAACCTGCTATAATAATAATTACTAGTTCCTCTCTTTTTTTTCAAGGAACAATGAGCCAAACAAACTGCCGCCATTAATGTTAAAAAACTAGCGTAATAAATGTATCATTTACAATACTTAAAATATACTCTCTCGTAATAAGCTAATAAAGAAGATTGAAATACGTTTTGGAGTTACTGACACTGGATAACATCACCGTCTTCAAAATCCTCACCAGTGTGGCCAGATTGTGAACAAAAAAATAAGCCGCAGCCTTTGAAAAACACGCCAAAAATAAGCCAGACAATTTTTTGCCCAAAATTTAACTTTACTTTTAATGGTGTCCAAGTTTTGACGGCCGTTTTATAGAAATATTGAAAAAAACTACGTTTTCTAAAGAGTTAAAGAGGCTGAGTTACAAGGTCGAACCTTAAAACGTACAGGGATTACGAGGCAAAGTTGGGGGGCTGCCGCCCCCAAACCCCCGCTTTCGCAGCCTTTAAATATAAAAAAAATTTCTTTAAACTGAAAGTAAGGAGCGACATTAAAACCTAAAACGAACATAAATTATTCCGTATATGAAAGGGGCTGTGCCCTCCTCAAGCCTCGCTCTTTACGCTAAAGTTTTTATTGTTTAAAAAAAGAGTTGTGAGAAAGTCAAACTTTAGCGTAAAGAGCGAGGCGTTGAGGAGGGCACAGCCCCTTTCATATACTGAATAATTTCTGTTCGTTTTAAGTTCGATTAACTCTTTAGAAAACGTAGTTTTTTTCAAATAATTTTTGCACGTTTTTGTACAGTTTATTACTTATCAAGATAAAGTCGGAAGAGGATGAAATTTTGCAAGTTTCTTAGTTTGAGCTTGGGCTACAAAATGCGATTACCGCCGTCTCTCTGCGACCTCTAGGACCTGAAATCGCTTAACATTGTGGTGGGTCGCCTCTTTATAGAGGCACAGGTGTGCCTCCTTGACTCACCACTATTCAGGTCCTTTGATCCTACTGGCATTATCCACCTTTCAATTCGTTCCCTGGTTTGCGGAAATTCAGTTCCAGTGTAGAGATTATTTTGAGGCTTCATTTAGTAGAATTGCGATAAACCGCTACCCCATGTGGAACTCTAGAGACTTAACAGAAATTCCCGCGTGCTATGTTCAGAAAATGCTTGACCGTGCTTACTTTCCTGTCCAACAGTTCGGGGAAAATTATTGACGAGGACGCCCACCGGTTTGATTTCTACTGTGTTAGTTTGAGCACTGTCCTTGTGTGTTCCGCAATTTCTGTATCCCATAATTTCCCTGAGTCGGACCTCCGATTACTATTATGATACTCTGTGACCACAATGCGTTTTAATTTCAACATTTCGATTCAGTCAGAGGTTCTTTTTGGCGCAATAGAGTTATTACCAGAAAAAATTCTTAAAATTGTGTCCCAGCCCTTATGTATTGGTTGGAAATATTGATGCATTACTTAATAACGACCTTAGCCCGCAGACAAAAACAAAAAAGATCATTATTTCATTGGTTTATTATCACATAGATACACAAACGAAAATAAGATCATTGGATATTATCACATATAGATTCATAAAATTATGGAAATCACTTTGTGTAAAGTCAAAGCTTTGGATTAAATTCCTTTTCCCAATGCTAAATGCGATGCTAAAACGCCCTTAAAGGGCTACGAAAGGTACACAAGGAACACAATCGTAGTTTTGTCTTTATCACAAGTCCATTCCAGGGTCATAATTGGCTATCACGAACCACAATACGTCCCTGGAACCAAGAACAAATAAGACTGAGTAGACTCTCCGTCTTTGGTCCATGAACTGACTATTGGATAACCCGTAAAATCTGAGCGGAGGTGGAGCCAACTTGAGAACTGGCTGAGCACTGAGTTGACGGCCGTCTACTTTCCCTCATCACCGCCGCGTATTTGCGGGGAAAAGACCGTAGCAGGCCTCCAGGCGTGTATGATAAGTGTAATCAAACACTTTCACTTGTTCTCACTCAATTTTTCTTCTCCGGGGCTGCACTGCGTAGAGCTAGTTGTTGAGGTAACGAATTATAATGTTCCGTACCAGCTCCACCTCCGCTCAAATTCGCCAGATATCAGCCGTATTTTATTCGACTCCGCATGGCTGTAGTATCGAGATAGGGAGACGAAGGTTCTTAGTCTTTATTTGTTCTTGCTGGGACGGATCTCCAGGTTCCTGTTTGATGAGCCACATTTTAACGAAGTCAGAACATTCCACCACTTTAAACATGGATGGGAAGTATTGTGGGCCAGATTGGGAATGACATGCGTTATAAATTTTGATACTTTTACGTAAGACAAACTAAGAATTGAATTTTGTTGCTGTGCTGCGACAGCCAACTCACTCATCGATTTCAGAAGTTTATAACTTATCATAATTAGATTGACCTTTCTCGCAAGATGGCTGTCCGAACTCTGGCTGCCGGTCATTGAGTGAGGGCGTACCTTTTAAGGCGCTTTATGACGGGAAAACTAAAAAAAAAGTGGTAGATTGTAAAAAAAAATGATCCATGGTGAAATTTTCGGTGATTAAGAATATCCGTCTTTCATAGCCCTTTAAGATTGACCAAATGCCTCTAAGATGTCACTGAGTTCATCTTCTTCCCTGTCAGCGTCAGGCGCATCAGCTCTGCCACATCGTCCACTGTCAGACGCATTTTCAGCTCCATTTTTCGAATATATGGAACTGTTTAATGAAGTCATTTTGGCCGATGGTACGAATGACGAACAGCAGTGGCCACTGACAGACATCCACAGTCGAAAAATCAAATTGCGTTTAGGATTGGTAAAAGTATTCTATTCCGAAGCTTTGACTTTACACAGTTCATCATAGAAAACGCTCTTTCAACGACTGCATTGCTGATAGGCAAACTCAGCAACGACAATGCCCACTTTGCCAAATCCTGAAAAACTGGCTCTCCAATAGGGTCGCGAAACTGAAGCACGTGGACCCAGAACTCAGAGGAGTCTTTTGGAAGTTCTCCGCCACAATGTTCATTCCAGTCAACCTCGAGCAGGCGTCTCCACTGGTTTTCCATGTCTCCAAATTCTGTCACTGGAATCACACTAAGAGGCAGGTCGGCGAATCTGGGTCTAGTCTGAGATAAACATATTGTCGGAGAGAGAATTCTCAATTTCAGAAGGGAATCAATGGCAAGAGGTAAACGTTTCAGAACTGACCTTGCAGCCGTCTTGAGAAAACCGTGACAGCGAAGCTTTATTTCCTTTTTCTTCTCGCTTGGAAGATCAGCTTCGCTGAGTTCAGAAAGAAACAAATGCCCAAAGTCTACCCGGTCGACAGGAAGGTAGTAAATTAGAAACTCAAGGTTGACGTTAAGGGACACTGCAGACGGTCGAAGGATTCTGCGCAGGATGCACATGACCAAATCTTTCAGCTCTTGAAACAGACGAAATTGGTCTGCATTCAAATGTTGAAATAGTATGTTCACCCTCTGAAAGTCGGCCAATAGCGGTTTCAGAAAAACAATGTATAGATGGTTGCGCTTATCACTGTACATTTCGTGTAAAGTTCATGCAGTATAGCACCGCTCTTTTTCCTTGGCGATGCGGAAATGTGTTGTCAGTTCGAGGTATTGCTCATCAACTCTACACACTGCGGTGTATCACGACAACCAGCGTGAACTTGAAGGGGCCAAAATTTTAAGGGGCGAATTTCCATGATTTATCAGTCTATATATCTGGCCGTATGCTTCCCTTCGCAACGGGCTTACGCTAAACCACTTGTACGTTTCCGAGAGCATAAATTCTAGGTTGCTCGGCAACTCTTCCACCGCCTCGGAAGCGCACAAGTGCAGAGAGTGGCAAACACATTTGAAAAGCTGAAGGTGGGGTAACCCATCTGCTTTCAGCAATGTAAATAGAGAGTGATTTGCGCCACACATGTTATTTGCCCCATCAGTACCAATACCAATCAGGTTTTTGAGAGGTACTTTGCCCTCTGCAAGAAATTTTGTGAGTTCTGCGTGGAGTATAATAGCTGTAGTTGATGGTACTTCAACCATTCCTAACGCAGTACACACTATCTTTTTCAACTTCGGGCTGTAATATCGAATGCAAATACACATGAACTTCATTGTAGAGACATCAGTTGACTCATCCAGTATTAGAGAGTACTTACCATCTCCAATGTCAGCCACTATCTCCTTCAGGGTTTCAGGTCCAAGCACATTCTTAATGAGAGCGGAACAGTTAGATTTTTTTACCCTCACCGATTCACCAATAGACCCAGGAAATAAGTCTTTGATGATGGTAGAAAGATGGTTGATTGTTCTCACCGATGAGTGACAGGCTACATGAGCAGCCAAGACCAGCTCCACTTTCCGCGAAGCCAAGTTCGTCGACGTGACTCCTAGAAAATTAGCATTAATTATTCGTGATTATGTGTTCAAATATAGCTAACTTCAACCACCACTCTCCTTCATACAAGATAAAGCAACCAAATGGAGAAGTTGCCAATAGCCCATTTTGCAGGTACTGTAAAAACACAGAAGAAACCCCTGAGCATATGCTATTGAATTGTAAAATACTGGAAAGAAAACTGTCAATAGATCTAAATCTACAACACCATATATAGTAGGTCAAAATACGCTGACTATACTGAATTAGATAAACCCTACTATGATGTTACCTCACATTATTAGCTAAGAGCTGATTTACATCTTTCCATATTCATTCACATTTTGAATATTAATAAGCAGTGTTTACAACAAGGCAGTTTACTATAACAGTAACATATTTTTTACAACAAGAGAAACTATGTAGTAAGGGATTATCTCATTCAGTAAAAATTGAATTCTCTCAAGAAGAAGTGTATGAACTTATCATGAGAAAAGAAGAACAAATTAAAGATTTGGATCTATTGTCAACCCAGCCCAGAAAGAACAGGGGTCAATGATCTGATTTTCAGGACACTTGCCTTGATTGTCTACAGTTGATTGATTAAATTTAATATAACAATGAACCTTGTTTATTTCAAAATCTGAAAGGTTTTTTTCTAAATAACAAAACTATAGGATGACTTCCATAGTTGCTGTCTGTTAAAGGTAATGTATCATGTTTAATTATCAATGTTGTGGTCAAGATTTGTAGACTATTGGCCAAGATTGATAATTCTGAAAATTAGTAGTGGTCAAGATTAAAGTCTCAGCTGCATGGTAAAGGACATACTGCATTCTAATCAGAGATACAGCTCAGATTAGGCACTGGCTAATCACTAGGAGTCTTACCCTATAGGCCTAGGCTACAGCAACAGTAACAAAGAAATCAGACATCAAAGCAAGGGTAACTCATCTACTTATCCTGGTCCTGTACTTATATATCTCTTTCTGATATTTTCATTAGTATTATATGGTACTTTATTACATATTAGCTTTTAGCCTATATTATATATAACTAATTTCTCTAGTATTTAACTATAGGATTATACATTGGGAAAAATGAATAAAAGTGAGTCTGAAACAAGATTGATTGCTACAGGTTTGCTTATGTCACAATCTGATGCTCATCACTGCTAAAAATGGGGGTGCAAACCAGTCATGTACACCAGCTATTTTTCTGTGGCATGTACCCCATTTGCTGGTAGCTAATGCATTGAGATACACACCTCAATGCATTGGGTACCCCCCCCCATACCAGTTAGGGATTAATTGTTTTATGTACAACCATCAACATATAATGTACTCCTTCACCACTGTAGTAGTATACCACAAGATCTGTACCTCAGAATTTGATACCTACATCTAACCAAGTGTACTACTCTATATACAGCATAGCAGGACCTACTTCATATATAGCAGAGTAGGACCTATGCCATGTTTAATGTAGTACTGATTGTGGGGTGTAGCACTCAAATTCTTAGGTACAGATCCTGTGGTGTACTACTGCAGGGGTGAAGTAGTACATTATGTTGATGGTAGTACATAAAACAATTAATATCCCCAACTGCCCCATAACAATTTTCACTTTTGCATGTATTCTGAGAAAACCAATGGCCAATTTGCTTCTTCCTTTGAGCATATTTAAACTGAACTGATGCAAAGAAAACCTCAAATATAAATAGGCTAAATGTATTTTCTCAGAATAGACCTAGACAAAAAGTGAAAACGGGTATGGGGGTATCCAATATATTGAGGGCAGTACCCAATGCATTGGGGTATGGACCCAGTTAGCTAGGCTGTGTACCCAATCTGTTTGTACAGAGATACAAACCACAGAAAATAGCTAGAGTGTACATGACGACAGCATGACGCCTCCTGGACAACTCACATGAACTAAACAGTTAAACAGGATCTGTAGATGTTACAGACATGTCTGTTATGAGTTTGATTCCTGGCGTTATTCTATACTGATAAGTAACAGCTAATATACTGTACCTTCAGCTGTAGTTCAACCCCATGACTTAATGCCTAATGCTTTTTATGCTGTTGTTACGAAGCCACGTGTCTCTTAGGATTTGAAAACTTCACCGCAGTGCCGCGGTTAGATTCGCATTTTGACCATAGAGTTAAAACGTGATTTTGACTTTTCGTGAGCATTCGTTCGTTCGTCCGTTCGAAAATCGGATGAATTGCCAAAAAATATAAATTCTTCCCGAAAAAGTAAATCACGCCAAGAAATAAGCCAGTTCAAAATAAAAATAGCCAAGTTTTAAGCCACAAGCCAGTTCCAAAAATTTTCAAGCCAGTCGCCATCAAAATAAGCCAGTTTGGCGTAAAATAAGCCAATCTGGCCACACTGATCCTCACTGAAATAAGTACAGCAAAGAATGAATAGAGATGTTCGTTTTCAAGTATTCAAAAACAGGATTTTTCTACCTCGGCTCAATAGCTTTCACAATGTTGCCCCTGACGCTTGTAATTATTTCTGTTTATTGTTTAGGAAACTTTTGGCAGCCACTATTCGAGTTCAGAAGGAGGGTCAATTTATATGGGTAGCAAGTGACTCCTGGGGAGCGAAGTCCCATCCAGTTCGTGACCAGGAATGGGCCGCTGAAGGTGCAATTACCATCTTACCTAGGAGGAAATCATTATCAGGTAGGGGTTTACTCAGTATTTGACATTCGTTAAGTCATATCTTTATTTGTTTTTAATAGGTTAAGTTGGCTAATTAACGTCTAAACGAATTACCAATTAATGCACGCTTTGAAGGGGTGGGACCATCGCCGCCCTATTTGTTTGCACTTTGATTGGCTAGCCGATCAGCATCACTTGACCGCCTTCGCCTGAAAAGGGCAGATTTTGACATGCTTTTACCGTGAGTTGTGACAATTTCCTTGAATCAAGGCTTCTGTGTGGATTAATGCACTTATAGTGATAGTCTGAATAGATATTTCTGTCGTATATACTTGATGGTGTGAATTATTATACTGTAGTCTACTAGAGTAGATCAGACTGTATCTACTTTTCTTGAGTTAGTGGCTAGTTTTGATTGAAATAACGTGTTCAACCGCATCTTCTTTTTTTTTCTCTCTGTTTTTGATGTTCTTCTTTCTTCTTAAAATTGTAAAACCTATTGCACGAACTGTGTAGAATGGAAGATTCCAAGCAGAAGATGCAACGAATTCAATCAGACCTTTACCTTTAAGTAACTATTCATTTTGTTTACAAGTCTATATATTTTGGTTTCATATCCAGAAATCAATGTCCACAGAAACAATGAAAAAAAAAACGTACAGGGAAGCAAGTGAACTAATGTTTTTTTTTCTTGTATGCTCTAAATTGTGGTTTTAGACTTTTTTTTTATCATTGAACTCTTGAATGGGGAATCAGAATATTTGAGCTTTTTGTTGTATGTAGTCACATGTCACGTTTTACAGATATACTTGTACATTATGTATATAACACTATGTTCATTGCGTATCTTATGCATGAATACTGCTTGTTTTTTAAATGCATATGTTTTAATATCAATATATTCTTTTTAAAAACGTCAATAAGTTTATTTTTATTAGTGCACGGTCTTTTACGACAGTTTTTGATCTTTTTTGTGAAACATCCAGAATCGAAACATAAAAAATTAAAGAAACCATTTGTGGGGACAGAAAATTGCCTAAATTTTTATAGTTTTTGAATTTAGCATTCAAAACAGCATTAAATCTATCATAAAATAAATTGATCTGTGCCAGTACCACTATCGATTAATTTCTGGTGCCATGAGTTTTGCTCTACAAAAAATCACGTCTATTTATTTCTATATATTTTATTAAATCAGAATAAGCTGAATTTGCTTGACTAAAGAATCCTTCTACGGTGGACTGCTAAAAGTGCTGAATAAAAAATTTCTTGTGTTTATTTTGCGCTTTTTGGTTTGGAAAAAAATAAGTTTTACCACAGTACCACTGAATAAAGTTATTTGGCAATAACCTGACAAAAATAGACAAAAACTATTTTTTGAACGTTCACAACATAATGTACGAGCCAGCAACATTTTTTCAAGGCCTTTTTATTCGTTTATTATCTTATAAACTGAACCCTTTTAGTTACTGGGAATGCATAAACTATGTCCCACCCTTCGTTGATGGGGTTACATAACAAATTGCAATATCCCACTCCGTAATCTTAGATACCCAGACTTCTAGGAAAACTATAGTTTGTTTCCTATCTACCTTTAATGTTGATGTTGAGAGGAGCAAATGAAAGTAAACCAGGTTAGTAAATACCATTATCTGTTTGCCAAGTAAGAAATAGATACCTATGTATTTTTTAATATATATATATATATATATATATATATATATATATATATATATATATATATATATATATATATATATATATATATATATATATATATATATATATATATATATATATATGTATTTACAGTTTGAATGCTACCGTTCAGACCTGGACGGAGAACCGAAGAGTTAATTTGAAGGGGGGATGATTCATCCCTAGATACCACCCTAGATTTCGATTTTTTTGGGAGGGGGGTGGGAATATCCATTCAAAATAGTTTTTGGGATGTTTCCAATGAAAAAAAGAACAAAAATCGACCCCCCTTTATTTACCCGTTGCCGCTGGCAATTTTGTTTGGGTAATGGGGCCAAAGAAGGGGGGTTAGTCATGTGACAATCAGCCAAGTTAGTAAATAGCTTTTTCTTTTTTCTGAATTTGTGTCCCAAGTATGAAACAAATCTCTTTACATACCTTTTTACACACCAAATTAAATTATTTTAATTTTTGTCTTTTCCTGAGCTGTCAATACCTGCTTTAATAAGGTGTTTAAAAAAGTTTCTCTTTGGAAATAAATTGAAATTTCCACAGAATATGCTCAACTTTTTTGTTTTTGTAACTCATTTTGTGAAAACTGTTTTAGTTCGTTTTGCACACCAAAATTAAATAATTTTCTTTTCGTTTTCTCCTGAACTCTCAATAAATGCTTAAAATAATTTGGTATTTAAAAAGAATTTCTTCTCAGAATTAAAGAAAACTTTCTAAGGAGAATGGTCATTTTTTGTTCTTGGTTTATTTGCTTATAGGGTAGCCTAATTAAAAAATTACATAGATTCCCCTGGAATAATTGAAGAGTTTCATACATTCTTGTAGGCTATTAAATAAAAAAAAACAAGTTGTTTTAACTGAAAGTAAGGAGTGACATTAAAACTTAAAACGAACAGAAATAATTCCGTATATGAAAGGGGCTGTCTCCTCCTCAACGCGTCGCTCTTTCCGCTAAATTTTTTATTGTTTTGAAAAATAAAGTTGTGTGACAGATTCAAACTTTAGCGTAAAGAGCGAGGTATTGAGGAAGGGACAGTCCCTTTCATATACAGAATAATTTCTGTTCGTTTTATGTTTTAATGTCGCTCCTTACTTTCAGCTTAACAAAACTTGTTTTTTTTATTTAATTTCTGAACGTTTTTGAATTAATACAGCTTTGATTTTGGATCACTGAGCTCGAATAATTGAAGAGAAGTTTTCATATTAAGTTTCCTTATTTTTGGGGCTGAATAACTTTCTCGAAATTTTGTTCTGAAGTAACTTACGAATTAACTTACGTAAAGAACTTCTATATTCGTATATTTTATTACGTATATTAGGGAGTTTGCCCCCTTGTCAATACCTTGCTCTTTACGCTAAAATTCAAGTTTTGTTCGAATCCCAGACCTCTGAATCACAAAGGCCAGTTAATTAGAATAGATAGCTCTTTTGAAAGTACTAAAAATAACTTTAGCGAAAAGGGTGAGGTATTGACAAGGGGGCGGACCCCCTTACATGCGTAATAGTTCTGTTTGTTTTAAGTTTTAATGTTGCTCCTTACTTTCATTTGAAAAAACAAGCTTTTATTTATTTAAATTCTGATCGTTTTTTAAATAATGCTGGGATATCCGGCGCCCCCTTCATAGAAATATCCCCTCCCCCAAGGAAACAACCTCCATGGAAGGATCCTCCCCCGTAACCCCCTCCTCCGACACCCCCCCATCAGGAAAAAATCCATCCTGAAACGTATTTATACTTTCCATTAACCAATATTATATGTAAACAATGGGCAAAGTTCATAACTTCCAGCCCTTCTTCCGGGAACTGTGGGGGATTAAGTCATCCTCAAAGACATATTTGATAAATTTTCCACTATTCTGAACAAAATGGCTATCTCAAAATTTTGATTAGGTAACTTTGGGAAAAAACTGAGCACGGGAGGGGGCCAAGTTGCCCTCCAATTTTTTGGTCACTTAAAAAGTGCATTAGAACTTTTATTTTTCATTAGAAAGAACCCTCTTATGATATTCTAGGATTACTGGATCGATACGATCACCCCTGGGGGAAAAAAACACGCATCCGTGATCTTTCTTCTGACAAAAAATATAAGATTCCACATTTTTGCAGATAGGAGCTTGAAACTTCCGCAGTGGGGTTTTCTGATACGCTGAATCCGATGGTTGGATTTTTGTTAAATTTATATGACTTTTTGGGGGTGTTTCCCCCTTTTTCGAAAATAAGGCAAATTTTCTCAGGCGCGTAACCTTTTATGGGTAAAACTAAACTTAATGAAACTCATATATTTAAAACCAGCATAAAAATCTGATTCTATTGATGTATCCATGGGTATCAAAATTCCGTTTTTTAGAGTTTCGGTTACTATTGAGCCGGGCCGCATTACTTACAGTTCGTTACCACGAACTGTTTGAAAAGAAGTGCCTACGTTCGTTTAAAAAGCATATACAAATTAAGGATTCTTAAAATTGAGTGCTTTCATAAGTCTTTAGCACAGTAAAAAAAAATAAGGACCTAATTAAGAAACTCACTTGAAGAATTTACAAGGAGCTCATTTCAAGTTTATCTCAAAAAGGGGGTCTCAAATACAAGATAAATTTTTGAGTGGAAATATAAAACCATCAAGTCATCTATTGAAAGCAAGATACACTTTCATAGACATGGCAAACCGATTGTATTTTAGTAAAAATGATAATTATTATAATAATTAGAATTAGGTAAACACAAAAAAATCTGTGCATGAGCACAAAAGTCATCAAAACGAGCTACGAATTATCGAAAGCACGAACAAAACTCGATATAAAGCATCACAAATAGTGCTGTGACACAGAGTGAACTGCTGTCAACTTTGGAGCTTTCGCAGCCACTTCTCTGGGGAGTTGGGGATTTAAGAGGAACAAAAGGAGGCAGGAGGAAGTTCTGGTGGATGGGATGGAGGAGGTGGGTTGAGCCAAATTTTATGAACAGTTTTTCACAAGCTAATTCCAGTGTCACTATTAAGGCAAATAGTTAATAATAAATGAAGCTTCAACGGGATTTTTTTACTCTTTTTGCACCCTCATTATATGGTTCATGGCAGTTATTCTTTCCTAACCTATCTTGTTTTTTTTTATCGTTTTGGTCTTTTTACTGTTTTATTGTTTTATCGTGTTTTTACCCTATAGCCTACATATATATATATATATATATATATATATATATATATATATATATATATATATATATATATATATATATATATATATATATATATATATATATATATATATATATATATATATATATATATATATATATATATATATATATATATATATATATATATATATATATTACCCCCCCCCCCCATCTCGTCTTTTATTACTTCTTTTTTACTGTTGTTTAACTTCCGGCACTCATTGATCTCGTATTCAGTTTTAGTGTTCGTTTATACTCAATTCTAGTGTTCATTTGTTCATTTTATATTCAGATTTAGCGTTGGATATCATTTGTTTTGTTGTTGTTAAATCCTTTAGCATACTCATCATCATATTTTACTTATTAGCTAGCAAACATCCTGTCGGTCGACAGGCACAAAAAAAAATCATAGGATGTACGAACGTACGAACGAACGTACAAAATACTTCCCCGCTTCCCAACACATAAATTATAAGTCCCTTTAGCCAAAAAAGCTTTTCCAGGGCGTTTTTAATTCAAAAACGGGCATAGTTTCTTATGATGATTAGGAGCTAACTAGATTCTCATCGTAAAAGCACTCCAGGGAAATCTTGGCTTGAGCTATGCGTTGAACAATCTCATATGATTGGTTAAGTGTTACGTACACTTGCAAGTTATATAAAGTAAGACAATGGCTTTTAATTATTTAATATGCACATTTTACCTTTTGAACTTTTTAGGGTTCGATGAATATTTTTTGTCTCTAAGACCTCGGATATCAGACCGTGCTTGTACTCATGGAAATATAACATGGAAGAATGAACTCAAGAAAAACCGTCAAATAAATTGTAGAAATCCTTGGTTTGTCAAGTTTTGGGAGCAGCACTTTAAATGCAGGTTAGTACTTTTACGTACGCCTTTTGGGGGAAGGATGAGAGGTGGTCATTAGAATTCAATAGGAAAGGGAAGCTTGGGCAAAAAAGAAAATACTTCATGCTATATATGGCCATACAAGGATCCTTGGTTTCTCGAGTTTTTGGGAGCAGTACTTTAAATCGAGGTTAGTACTTTTACGTAAGCTTTTTGGGGGAAGGTGGAGAGGGGTCATAAGAAGGCAATAGGAAAGGTAAACTTGGGCGAAAAGGGAAAGACTTTTGTCTATACATGCCCCTCGTTTTATCAAGTTTTGGGAGCAGGACTTTAAATGCAGGTCAGCGCTTTTAAGTACGACTTTTGGAGGAAGGATGTGTGGGGATCATGAGAATGCAATAGGAAAGAGAAATTTGGGCGAACAGGTAGAGACTTCTGGCCTTACATGGTTGCCATTCCCTGTTCAAATTTTTGGTCAGCTATCTTTTTATCACCCTACGGTTTTAACATTTCAGACTGACAATAAAAAGTTTTGTCATTCAACAGCTGATATCCGCGTTTGCCTATCTATTAATTTGCATTTAAAACATTTGATTAAAATTTTTAAAAAGCAGATACTACAAAACAGAGGAAAGTAGAAAACTTATCCTATTTATTGAGCAAGTTTAGATCATTTTTTTGTACTAATTTTTACTAATATCTTAGTATTAACCAGTGAATGAATAAATCTGAAACCAATGGATCAAATGACATAAAAAATTTTCTTCCACTGTATGTTGAAAAATTGCAAGTTTAAAAGGAACATAAACCTTATCAGGAGCTTAAACCTGAAGCCACATGTCCTAAAACCACTGTGGGTGATTTGCAAGGTTTTGGTGGAGTAATAAAACCGTTGCTTTGATTTTGTGAGAGACAAATAGCAGAGGGAAATCCTAGCGTCAGAATCTGACCAGCCAACACAACCCAGCAAAATCTGTCCTTACAGTATATGCAACGCGCTGCTTCCATCATGGTTAAATGTTTCTGTTTTCTCAAAATCCCATTTCTGTGCCAAAAACAAAATAGTAATGATAATTTAATAAAAAAATATGTATGTACTGCGAAGAAATAACAGTGAACACAACTATTGTACATGAAATAAGACTCAGCCATAGTGCTTACGTCTACTTGAATCAGGAAACAAGCTTTAAAGCTCTTTCCGGTGCTAGAAGATGGCAGAAGATTGCATTCCTTCGGGTGCATTCAAGGGCCAAAGGGGTAGTGATTTCAAGCTAAGAGAGGTCCCATTAGAGGGTGCGTTGTCTGAACCCACCAATGGGTTTAAGGTCGGATTTCATCTTGTTCATGCAGGATTTTTACTAGCCTTCATGCCCTTTTTTCAAGCTTGGGAGTGGTTTGCAATCTGTTTATTATCTAAAAACTCACATCAAGAGTCAAAACATACTCTTAAGTATTCGAGATGTTCTGCAAAACACAACATAGAGGTATGTATACTTTGAAGGGCCAAACATCAAAATAGATCATCTTAAAATGATGTCAAATAAATGTTTCAAGATTATGAGTTTTTTAGGCACTATCATATTTGTGTCAGTTTTGCCACCTTGAGCCTTAAAAATAAATATAAAAAATTAATTAATCAAATTTGATGACCTTTCCTGTCCGAAAAAATTCAAACATTAAAGACCTGTTCATTCCTAGATACAGCTACAGTTTGAAATCAAAGCTGCACCTTACTGAACTGTTTGATTGCACACGTTTTTTTATTTTGCTTTTCTGCTGATATATATATATATATATATATATATATATATATATATATATATATATATATATATATATATATATATATATATATATATATATATATATATATATATATATATATATATATATATATATATATATATATATATATATATATATATATATATATATATATATATATATATATATATATATCCTTGCTGGGCGAATTTTATCTCAAGTGATTGTGACACTTTTTTTTTGGGAGGGCGACGAGGAGGTAGAATAGAATGAATGATTTTTAGTTTTGTGTCTTCGGTATCCAATTAGGTCGTGAAATTATTAGAAATTAATTTATTTCGTTTAAATTTATTTATTTATTTACTTCTTATTATTATTATTTTTTTTTTCCTTTTTTTTTGGGGGGGGGGTCTAAGGCTGGCTGGTAGTAATTGTGTATGTAGGGTTTTGTAAAAGGTGATGTGTACCCATACAAGTTTAATAAACTTCGGCTTTTGTTGTTAATGTGTGTATTTTTTTTAATAAAACCTTTTTCTCTCTCTAAATATATATATATATATATATATATATATATATATATATATATATATATATATATATATATATATATATATATATATATAAGTAGAAAGGGGGGTAAAGGTCGTGACAGGACCACGTGGTTTATGGTCCTAATATGGGCATAGAGTCATTAGGGAGAACACGTGGTTAATGGGGTCAATGATCTAAAGTCAGTCATTAATCAAATTGTTTCCGGGCAAAGTTTAATAATGTCTGACAGGTACTGTCAATCATTAATCAAATTGCTTCCAGGCGAAGTTTAATAATGTCTTGACAGGTGATGTCAAGATTGATTGATATGTCACGAAAGGGGAATTAATTTGTTGTTTCTAAGGGGAATTATTGATTCAAGAAAGCGTAATTAATTTGATGTTTCTAAGGGGAAGGTGGGGAAAGGTATATATTGATTGCGTAATCGAAGGGAGAAAATTCCCGAGAAATTGATTACATAATCGGTAGAACCCTATAAGGAGCTCGTGACGGGAATCCATTTATGGGCATAGAATGACGTAATCAACTAGGACAAATGGATTTCTGAGAAATTGATTACATAATCGGTAGAACCCTATTAGAAGGTCATGACGGGAATCCATTTATGGGCATAGAATGACGTAATCAACTAGAACAAATGGATTTCTGAGAAATTGATTACATAATCGGTAGAACCCTATGAGGAGGTCATGACGGGAATTCATTTATGGGCATAGAATGACGTAATCGACTAAGACAATTGGATTTCTGAGAAATTGATTACATAATCGGTAGAACCCTATCAGTAGGTCGTGACTGTAATCCATTTATGGGCATAGAATGACGTAATCAACTATGACAAATGGATTTCTGAGAAATTGATTACATAATCGGTAGAACTCTATCAGAAAGTCATGACGGGAATTCATTTATGGGTATAGAATGACGTAATCGACTAAGACAAGCAAGTTACTTTCTTAATGTCCCTCCTAAACCCATTTTAATTCTTGAAGCAATTATATTTTTAATCCTCAAAACTTATTCACATAATGGTTTTTTCTTAATCAACATTTTTTTCTTTAAAAACACATATACATTGCATATATAAGTCAACATTTCCCTCCTAAACCCCTTATCAAACTAGGAGTACATATCTTTTTCACACAAACATCTACATAAAAGATTCTTTCTTAGCTCAAAATCAGGAAATACTTTTCAAAGACCATTTCAGAGCAAGTTACTTTCTTAATGTCCCTCCTAAACCCATTTTCCAACTTGAAGTACTTATCTTTTTCACTCACAACTATACTTTACCGCTTTTTGGATACCTCAACACCAAGAAATACTTTTCAAAGACCATTTCAGAGCAAGTTACTTTCTTGATGTCCCTCCTAAACCCATTTTGCAACTTGAAGTACTTATCTTTTTCACTCACAACAATACTCTACAGATTTTTGGATAACTCAACACCAAGAAATACCTTTTAAAATGCATTTCAGAGGAAGTTAATCTATGAATGTCCCTCCTAAACCCATTTTCCAACTTGAAGTACTTATCTTTTTCATCCACAACTATACTTTACAGGTTTTTGGATACCTCAACACCAAGCAATACTTTTCAAAGACCATTTCAGAGCAAACTACTTTCTTAATGTCCCTCCTAAACCAATTTTCCAACTTGAAGTACTTATCTTTTTCACCCACAACTATACTTTACAGCTTTTTTAGTGACCCAACACCAAGAAATACTTTTCAAAGACCATTTCAGAGCAAGTTACTTTCTTAATGTTCCTCCTAAACCCATTTTCCGACTTGAAGTACTTATCTTTTTCATCCACAACTATACTTTACAGCTTTTTGGATACCTCAACACCAAGAAATACATTTCAAATACCATTTCAGAGCCCGTTTCTTTCTTAATGTCCCTCCTAAAACCATTTTCCAACTTGAAGTACTTATCTTTTTCACTCGCAACTATACTTTACAGCTTTTCGGATACCTCAACACCAAGAAATACTTTTCAAAGACCATTTCAGAGCAAATTACTTTCTTATTGTCCCTTCTAAACCCATTTTCAAACTTTAAATATCTATCTTTTTTCACCCGAAACTATACTTTACAGCTTTTTGGATACCTAAACACCAAGAAATACTTTTCAAAGACCATTTCAGAGCAAGTTACTATCTTAATGTCCCTCCTAAACCCATTTTGCAACTTGAAGTACTTATTTTTTTCACCCAGAACTATACTTTACAGTTTTTTTGAAAACTCAACTCCAAGAAATACCTTTCAAAAAGCATTTCAGAGCAAGTTACTTTCTTAATGTCCCTCTTAAACCCATTTTCCAACTTGAAGTACTTATCTTTTTCACCCACAACTATACTTTAAAGCTTTTTGATACCTCAACGCCAAGAAATACTTTTCAAAGACCATTTCAGAGCAAGTTACTTTCTTTATGACCCTCCTAAACCCATTTTCCAACTTGAAGTACTTATCTTTTTCACCCAAAACTATACTTTACATCTTTTTGAGTGTCCCAACACCAAGAAATACTTTTCAAAGACCATTTCAGAGCAAGTTACTTTCTTAATGTCCCTCCTAAACCTATTTTACAACTTGAAGTAATTATCTTTTTCACCCACAACTATACTTTACAGCTTTTTGGATACCTCAACACAAAGAAACACATATCAAAGAAAATTTCAGAGCACGATAATTTCTTAATGTACATCCTAAATCCATTTTCAAACTTGAAGTACTTATTTTTTTCACGCACAACTATACTTTACAGATTTTTGGATACCATAACCCCCAGTAATATCTTTAAATTACAATTTCAGAGCTAGTTACTTTCTTAATGTCCCTCCTAAACCCTTTTTACCACTTCATGTACTTTTCTTGTTAATCCACAACTATACTTTGCAGCTTTTCGGATACCTCATCATCAATAAATAATTTTCAAAGATCAGTTCAGAGCACATGGCATTGTTAATGTATCTCTAAAGCCCATTTTTCAACTTGAAGTACTTATCTTTTTCAGCCTCAACCATACTTTACAGCTTTTTGGATACCTCAACACCAAGAAACACTTTTCAAAGACCATTTCAGAGCGAATTACTTGCTAAATGTCCCTCCTAAGCTCAATTTATAACTTGAAGTACTTGTCTCTTTCACCCACAACTATGCTTTACAGCTTTTTGAATGCTCCCACACCAAGCAATACTTTTCAAAGGCATTTCAGAACAAGTTCTTGTCTTAATATGCTTCTTAAACCAATTTTACAAATTCTAAATTTTTCCATAGTAGATAGAAAAAGCTATATCATAGCTGTGAATATTTTCTCGAAAGATAATCAGTTCTATTTCAATTTTAAATTTTCTCAATGAAGTGAAGAAAAGTTCAAGTTCTCTTCTGAATTTTCTCAATGAAAAAGAAATTAGTTTTTATTCAATTCAATTTTTCCAAATAATATAAAAATTTTCCACTTTAGTTCAGATTTTTCTCATAGAGATGAAAAATTTAAAATACTGTTCCAAATTTTCTCAACGAAGTGAAGAACAGTTCAAGTTCTCTTCTGAACTTTACCAAAGAACACACTTCAATTCTAATTTCTCCAGAGAAAACAAAAATGTTCCACTTCAGTTCTTTATTTCACAAAGACAAGAGATGAAAATTTAAAATACTGTTTCCAAATTTTCTCAACGAAGTGAAGAACAGTTCAAGTTCTCTTCTGAACTTTGCAAAGAACACCTTTCAATTCTAATTTCTCCAGAGAAAACAAAAATCTTCCA
>NC_142796.1:41349453-41370313 GCF_049724085.1 Artemia sp. Qi Xiang Cuo
GCTTAATTAGGGAGAGTTTAATTTATGTCGGAAGTATCCTTAGAAAGAATTTTGTTTTTTTGTATTTTAAATATATCACATATTACTTACGGTACATATTACCCTTCCGATTATTTAATGAAGTCCCGTCATTAGGATTTGCTTGCCCTTGGGTTTTCGAAATATTCGCGATTTATTTACTATTTGTCATACATAATTTTGATTGACATTGTATTATTTTATACTTTTATTTAAGCTTAATCAGGAGTGCTTAAAAATTTTCTCTATTACTTTTCTTATTTTATAATATACCCCTTTCTAAAGTTCCTCTACCGGACTAAAATTATCTAGGGTTATAGCCTAGCTACTATACTAAAGATTTTTTTTCTACATCTAACACTGATGACTTTTACATATTACAACAAGGTTGGGGCTATTCTACTTTTACTAATAAGATTTTTTTTGAAAATTCACCTTTTACAAGTTTTTTTTTTATTTTACTAACTATAGGATAATTATGCTTCCTATCTACACTACATTAATGGGGAAATACATCGATTTTACATTAACTCTGTTTAAGTAACAAGTAATACATATATATATATATATATATATATAATATATGAACGACTTAAAACATATAATAATATGTTCACTACGTTCACTGGTAATCATTAAAATATTTCACTTGGTTTCTTTGTTATATAATTCTGATAATAAGTTATTGGAGTTGTTAATTAATCAAAACTATTAAAATGTGAAATGTATAAATTAACACATATTTCACTACCTTACGTGTCTCTTAGCGTACTCACTCTTTCTGTTGTAAATTATGGCCCTTCAATCTTTTCATCTTGGCAAAAAATTTTAAAACACTTGCAATATAGTTTCTTCACGGAATAGTTCGAACATGGTTGGGTTCATCTTGGAAGAAACGCTTTCTCTAATTGTCAAACGGGAAATGATACTTCCATGTACAGTTGTGTGGAATTTCGATATCAGATTTCCTTCTCACCTGCTGTTTTTGGATAGTTCATAAGGTGCTTTATCGTTAAAGGGTTGAACACTGGGACCGCGTTGATAATAGATTGCTTGATTTTTTTCTCAGCATATCGTTCTTGGGATATTTTAAAGTACGTAGAGAATGTAATTCTCGTTTAAAATTGTTCGTTTGTGCACTTAGAGATTAAGTTCTCTTATAAAATTGTTTTTTGCATGGCTTGCATCTATTAGCTTTTGTGGTGATTCCATGGTTAATCACAGGGGAATTGATGTTTGGATTTAGAATGGATCGACATCAAACTTTAGTGACTCCTTCAACGTATCGTCTTTAACTTATGGGAGGAATATATTGTCACTGAGGGGTTAGTCACTGGGGTTAATTTTGGTTTCTTCAATTCCGTGGTTGGTTTCCAGATCTATTTTTCAGAAATTATCTCGTAATATTTATGGAATAACAGAGGTAGGAACTTTTCGCATTTGATAGAGGTGATAGGATGGGTTCCGAAAAAAGGCCGAAAGGGATTCAACGCGTGAATCTGCGACACGTAAATAACTTGGGTTCATCAAATATCATAACTATACAGTAATATGGTGCATGGGTTCATCAGGATTATCAATGGTGATAATTATGTACTTATATCTTGTACTGGTCGATGGGGTTATCGGGGTTGGTGTGTTTATATAGTTTGATAATGCACTGGATACTGAGATTTATTAGATAGTGTTACCTGATACATAATATGGTTTGTGATCGAGGAACAACGATCAAAAAGGTAACCGTAATTTTCGTAAACGAAGCTATGATGAAAATTGCCTGGAGTCTATGGTGAGTACTCTTCGTTGGTTGAGGTATGATGAAAATAGATGCTACTAGGTTGTATCTGCACTGGACTACGCATTGCAATGATTGATTTCCAATATGTCATTCCAATTCCTGGAATAAAAATAACTAGGCAGAATCACAAATTCTTTAAAACAAGTCGTCATAATACATAATAAGCAATATAATTGGTTACATTTAATGGTTAACGTTACGCTACAACACAATATTAAGCAAATGCCAATATTAATGCACATGTATTGATTTTAACAAAATGACATTGTTACTTTAAGTAAGGTCTCTTATTATTTTCCTTAGTATACGTTATTAAACACACTTTATCTTAATCTTCTTCAACCCTTATTTAATTCTACATTAGATTTAAAAAAACATTTAAACATAAGTTACACTACATCATTTAGTTTGAGGTTTCAGTTTACAACATGTTTCATGCCTTCATTGTTCACACACGTCCGTGCTGTTTAAGAAACGCATGTTGCAGCGTCGTAACCGCACGGTTTTACGTAAACGACACTTAAAATGAGGGAACAGGACATAGCAAGGACGACTGGAGACCTCTATACCCACTCGTTTTCTAATGTCTTCCCTTTTTCTTGGCTTAGGCGTTCTCATGGGGTTCCTGGTTTAGCCTCTGCATTTCAGCCTCTTCCCCGTGTCCTTCCTTTGGGTTTTGCCTTCTTAGTCTTAAAACTCTTCCATAATTAAAAGTCAGTAAGGTTCTCCTAGTCAGGGAAATCGCGAATACGAAACATACGGTCAGTAGTATGCTCCAACAAAAATTGTTTGATAATAATCTATATATATTATCCACGTACTTTAACCTTTGGTCTTCAATTGCAAATAAAGGAATCTGGGAGTATAATACCTCTCGTATTTTTTTAAGCCTCGATGTTCCTTTATTCTTTTATATTTTGTACCATATTGAGGCTTTTATTTACTCACTTACTATATTGGGAATAGTGTACGAGAGGTTAATTGCCTTAAAATTGATTATTTTAGGACTTATTATATTTGTGCTCGTGATAATTAACGGCGTTTGAACTGTTGACTCTTTAGTTACAAGTCGACATCCTTGTTTTATGGTTATCGTACCCACATCTTGTAATAGTAATTCGGTCCTGTAACTTGGATTTATTCTTTCTGTATTATTATAACAAGACAAAGTTCCAATAGTTTCTCTTGGAACAGAAAATAACCAAAGATCATTTCTTAGGTGTATGAATATTTCTCGTTCAGTACTTCCTATCAAGGCTTTGCACGAATCAGGTATTTCTTCCAGCTGTGCGTCTTTTAAAAATATAGCTAACAGACAAGATCCAGATTTGACATTATAAATAGGTAACCTAAGATGGTAAACTAAGTTTTTGAATGATACGCACTCTTATAAGTCTTGTGGATTGGCTAGGGCATACGTACAAGTCGTAAATGGATTGCTGGTTTATCAATGGGATTGTTACAACTGTGAATAACTGTTCATTTATTTCCGTGATGTGAACTTTTAATTTGGTATAGTAGAGAAATAAATTTGATACTTCTGGCTCTATGGGTAAATGTAAAACAAACGTTAGGTGTGTTATTATTTCGTCTAACATACTTTGTAGGTTAGAAGGATCTACTAGGTCGTATGACAAAGTTGCTCCCGTGAGGGCAAATAATGCGAATTCAAACCTACTAACATCTGTCACTAGATTTAGTAGTGACATGGTAATTGTATCGAGTAATACCATAGCAAGGCTCGTGTCTGTCACCACGCGATCCACTTTGTTCCTTAAATAATTCATTACGTTTACAGTTTTTGAGATTTTCTTAGATATCATTTCAACTTTATCTCTCTGGTAATTTGCTATACTGGCTTGTATCTTCTGAACGTGTAATGTTACCTTCATGGCATTATTCAACTTTTTTACATTTTCCCTCAGACTGTTTAAGTCTTCCTCCGTTGTCAAGCCAAATAGACGGGAGGCGAGTTCTCCGATGATGGGAATTAGGCCTGTTAGGTTAAGAGTTTAGAATCTTCTTTTAATTTTCCAGCTAGTATTTTTATAGGCGTATCTTTTTCTTTTGTGTGTTTTCATTCGTTTTAGAAACAATTTACTACTATTTTACAGCTGTGGACACAATCTCCCTACGACAAGAACATTTGAATTCAATTCCCTGGGTAGTAAATCTGGACATTTGACTTTACATTAATTAGGAATATTTCCATCTTTCAGGTTTTTTAACCGTTCTACCTGACTGTGTAGTTACTTTTTCTTCTGTTTCTTGCGGGTTTTTTTTTAGGTTTTGCTAGCGATATAAGATCAAACTTTTTGTGTTGTTTTTTCAAAAATTCTTGCCCCTTTAATTTTGTTTCTTTCGCGTGCGCGGCCGCTGAAGTCGTTCTTGCTTTCCCTATTTCTTAAACTACCACCTGGTCTGATTTGCCGTCAGACTCGTCGGAACAGGTTTCCGATGATTCCACATTAAAACTCTTAGAAGTGGCACTTTGTGTTTTTAAGGTATCACCTGCCCTTCCTTCGTAAATTTTTACTTCTCTGGAAGTAGAGGGTTTATTCTCTAAATCCTTTCTTTGAGTTTTTAATTCAGGAGACTTGAAAGACTCTTGAGAACTCTGAGAGAAATCAACAGTTTTTGGGGTTCCTCCATTGTTTAAATGCCATGTCTTCAGGGGGATGGGGCATTTTTTGCACTAGTGTTTCCCTCCATGAACTCAATTGTTTAGGTTTGACCTTAGACACAATTATATCATGTTATTTTCCTTGCTGGTCATCCTTGGGAGTTTGATTCCAAGGCAACGTACTTTGCCTCGTTTTTATAGGGAAATTTATTAAATCCATAGCTTCTCGTAGATTTGTTTTAATTGAATCTTTGGGAGGAGTTTTCTTTACGGTAATACCCGGAGTTTCTACAGCTCTGTTCCATTCCTCCTGTAGTGGCAGGGGTCTCTCTATTGGAGTTGCTGGGGAAACCATATCGTCTGGAAATCTTTTGGAGGGACAAGGGGTCGAAATTTTATCCGGAAAAAATTGGGTTTTTGGTGATATTGTATAATCTAATTCTCCTGCGCTCTCTGATGATGAACTTTTTGGGCTTTTTGGCGTTTTTATTTTCACTGGTATTAGGGATTTTCTTTTAGGAATAACTAGATTTTTCATAGCTAAAAATACTTCAAAGTTTTCTTCGTCACTATCATTCTCGAAATAGTCTTGCTTGAAATTAAAGGGTTTTAGCTCTGCCAATCTTGATTTAGGGGGCTTGTCTTCTGCACCTGACGAATCAGTAGACGAGGGACGCGATACCCATCTTTCCGAGAATTTGGCTCTTTTTATTCGGCTAACATGTGCCTTATAGATTCTTTCATTATCAGGGCTCACCATTTTAAAAGTAAAATCGTTATCATACTTTTTGACTATTTTGTACGGTCCAGAATATTTATTGGAAAATTTCTTGCCTTCCGCCTTTGCCTCATTTTATAAGCAAACGTAATCTCCTATCTTAAAATCTATGTTCCCCTTGACTTTGGGTTGGTTTCTTAGCTCTTGGTTTATTTACATTTTTCAACTCTTGCCTAACTATCTTATAAGTTTTCCTCATCCTATATATGCACTCTTGTTTGTAATCCTCTGTGTTATTGCAAAATTGCGGGGACTGAATAATCTCATCATACGGGATTCTAAAATTGCGACCAAATAGTAAATAAAAAGGGTTGTCTTTGGTTGTTTCTGAATAAGCAGTATTGATTATGTTAGTTACATAAGGTAAGAATTGATCCCAGTCGTTCCTATTGTCTTTTGTATAAATGCTCAATACATTCGAAAATATGGTATGCCTATTTTCTATTTTACCATTAGCTTGTGGGTGATATGGGTATGTCACCAATTTCTCTATGTTAAGAAAACTCATTAAGTCTTTTGTTACTTTTGAAACAAAATTGCTTCCGTTATCACTTATAACCTTGTTTGGAATGCCAAACTTTAAAAATAATTTCGCTAACGCCTTACTCGTAGCGTATGCGCCTTGATTCTTTAATGCTTTTGCAAAAGTAAATCCAGAAAAGTGATGTATAACTGAAAGACTACAAGTAAGGCCTCTGTTGGAAACAGGTAAATCTCAACTGGTTCCATATAAATCAAATAAGACAACATCGAAAGGGAACCTCGCTACCGGGACTCTTCCCATTGGGGGGTTAGGATAGGCTTGGGGTTTTTTTCTTAAGTTACACGCTTCGCCTGAACTCGCAAATTCTTTAAGTTTTGCTAATGCCGACGGCACTTAAAAATATTGTTTTAATTTATGGAAAGTTTTTGTTATTCCTAAATGTCCACCTAAATCTGAATGAAAATATTCGAAGCCAGGTGTTATTAAGTTTTGGGGTAATACAGGTATTATTGAAGTTTGGTTTCTATTTGCCTCAGCAGTTACAATTTAACATTATATTTCTTCATCAAGATCATAGTAAAAATTATCTATTTCTTTTTGTAAGAGTTTTGAATTTATCTGGTAACGCATCATCATTCACAAAATAATTAATAAGTGCTAAACACATTTCACTTTTTTTATTTCTTTTTATATTTTCTAAGGACAAGGGACAATAGTTATCCTTATTTTCCTTTATTGTGTCTTTGACTTTGTTTTTCTTACATTTATGTTTACTCCTAGCATTGATAGTGTTAATTTCGTTCTCCTCGGCTTCCGATGGCATATTTTCTGGGAATCTACTCAAGAAGTCACAAGCTGCATTTCGTTTGCATTTTAAATATTGAAATTCGTAATCTAGATCTTGTATTTTCATAATCCATCTGGCTAGAATTCCCGTGGGGTTTTTAAAAGGGCGCAGGTACTGCAAGCTTTTATGGTCTGATCGTAGTATAAATTTTCTACCAATTAAATAGTTTCTAAATTTATCCAAGTGGTGGATTATAGATAATAATTCTAAGTTTGTGGCGGAATAGCTACTTTCGCCTTTTGATAAAGTTCTACTCTAATAGCATATAACTTTTTCTATTATTTTTTGTTGAGGCGTTTCCTCTAGAGAATTAGGGTTATCTACCGGGATCATTTGCAAAAGAATAGCGCCAATGCCCTACGAACTTGCGTCGGTTGTAACTACAAATTGTCCATTTTCAAAATCATGCAGTGATAATATTAGTTCCGAAGTGAGTGCCTTTTTCAGACGGTGTAGGGACGTTTGAGCTTCCTGGGACCAGGTAACATTTTGGTAGTTCCCTTTAGTTAACTCCGTGAGGGGTTTCGCAATTTGGGCGTAATTGCGAACGAATTTTCTAAAGTAGGCAGTAAGACCTAAACTTCCTCTTAATTCTTTCATAGTTCTAGGGGGTTTGAGGTTTTCAACACATTTTATTTTGTCTGGGTCTGGAGAAATATCGCCTTAAGTCAGTACTACTCCAGACAATTCAACTTCAGGTTAAAATAGATTTAATTTTACGGGCTTGAATTTGAAATTGCCCTCTGACCTTCATAAAAACTTTAGGCAGGACTTCATATTTCTGCTCAACGTTTTCTCCTGTGCATATGACATCATCAACAAAATGAATGATATTCTTTAATCCTCTTAAAAGGTGTATTAAGGGTCTACATAGCACGCTTGAACTTGTCTTAAGTCCAAAAGGTAATCTTAAGTATTCATAGGAACCGCATTCAGTTGTAGAAAATGCAGTTTTATAGACATCTTTCTCGGCTATTTTAACTTGGTGGTAGCCTTGGGTAAGATCTATAGAAGTAAAAAAAATTTCTGACTTGAGATAGAGTCAAGGATTTTGTCTATTCTTGGTAAAGGAAATTTATCATTAACTACTTGTCTGTTAAGGGCTCTATAATCTACTACAAGTCTCAAATCACCATTCTTTTTCGGAACTAAGATCACTGGTGCGGAATACGGACTTAAACTGGGGCGTATAAATTCATTTTTTTCTAAATCATGAATTTTATTTTTTAAGCACTCTTTTTGCCTATACGGTACACGATATGGCTATTTCGCGACAGGATTACCGGTCGTTAGAATTGAATATTCATAAAACGGTATCAGTCCGATGTCATCTTCAGATGCAGAAAACATATCTTTGAAATTCCATAAGAATTCGCATAATTTTTTCTTAAGTTCTAAGTCCGTAATATGATCCATATTAAATCTGTTTAAGAATTGCAATTTAGTTAGAAGGTATTTGTTAGTTGTGGTTTAAATGCCGTTAACTAGGTTTCTTTTGGAATTTTCCCATCTATCTAAATCATTTTCTGAGATAAGTTGGATTTGAACTAGACATGTTCCCTTTTTTATTGTAATTGTATCATTTTCGTGGTTATTAGTTACCTAAATAAAACCTTCTCCTTTGTCGTAAGATATAATCTGTTCTTCGCATAACAGATTTTCAGGAATTTCATTCGACGGGATCGCGAGCTATATTTCGGATTTGCTATCCACTGGTTCAATCATTTGTGATATTTGAATTCTTTGCATCGTTTTGGGAGGGACTTTTTTTTACGTATTGCGAATCCATAATATTTTTCTTTGTTTTCATTGTCTATTAAATTTAGGCTGGAGCTATCTACCAGTATCATTGGTAGCATCTGAACCGAATTGGGGTTCCTTACTTTCTTCCATAATTCCACTATTTCCTTGATATGATTCGACCTTCATCGTCGCATGTCTCCTATTTTTATTTTTGCAGATTCAATCCACTTTTTATTTGAATTTACTTCATCTCTGCAATGCCTCTCAGAATAATTGAACAAATTTCTGATTATGCCATGTCCTCTTTGTAGCGAGACATGAGGTTCAAAAGATTGCGACATTATACCGCCAGAAATTTTATTTACTGTTACATTCTCATCGTAACCTCTGTTACAATTTCTTAAGGTAGAAATTCCTCCCCCTACCTTAGCCGGGTAGACAAGCCTTTCGTTCGCTATGTCTTATAATACCTTATTCGACCTTAAAAAATTTGTGCGTATAATGGCCTCATATGGAAAGTTATTGCATATTATAAAATTTGTCGCAAAGATTCTATTATCCCTTTTTACGTCTAGGCGAATTGAACCTTTTGCATCCAATTTATGCCCTGTTACGCTAGTAAAATTGGGATTATTAAAATTCCCCTGTCGCCTAATATGCGGAGGCAACATATTAAATACGCATGAGTTTATGATATTAACCGTGGAACCAGAGTCGAATAATGCCTTAAAGTAGACATTTGCCACACAAAAATTATTAAATATAGGTAACTTATTATTACTATCACTAAAGGATGATACTATAATTGGGTTGGACCTATAAAATATTCTGGGCCCCTTCTGGGTCCAATTTATTCTTCTGAATGGCCTGAAACGTTTCCCTGAGGATTTATTTCATATGTCGGTGTCTGCAATAGAGATTCAGATACGTCCATGGAATCTCTAGCCAAATGATTTACATTTGTTTGTCGATTTTGCCATGTGTCATTACGGTAGTTTGGATTTCTTGCGCCAGTGCCGGGTGCTGACGTCAACTGCAAATGCCGTTGGCTTTAAAAATTTGTATTTCCCGTCGGCAAATTTTTGGGATTTCTATATACCATCCATGCACCATATTGATTTTGACGAGTATTTTGGTTTTTGAATCGATAATTATTTTGTCTATTGGAGGTAGGGTTATAAAAATTCTGTTGGTACGCATTTTGAGGTACTGGTGTTTGCAATCATTCCTGCTTATAACCTTGTACACCATTGGCAGTAAAATTTGTTCTCCAGAACAAATGGTTGCCATAATTTTGTGCATTACCGACCGCATTCCTTGGTGCCGTTATGTCTCTAATCCTAAAGTGGCACTTTCTCGCGATATGCCCAGGTCGATTATAGTTATATCATCTTACAATTGTGGAACTATTTCCATAATTGATTGGTTTAATGGGCTGAAAACGTACTGTTTTCTGCCTCAAGGGTTCTTGCGTTCTATTTCTTTGTGGCACTGGGGAGCTATCCCTTGAAAAGAAATTTGGAGAAGCTTGATCGCCCTGGAAGGTCAGGCTTGCGTTTGATTCGCCTAGGCTGTTTCTTTTTGTTTTACTGTGATTTGCCTCGATCGTATCAATTTCGATCATTCATCCCACCTCCTGAACCGCAAGGTCCAACGTTTGGCTGTTTTTGGATATTACCATTCTATATAGTTTTGGGGGTAACCCTTGTAAAAAGACTTCTAGTATGATTTTTTCATACAATTCTCCTGAACCTTTTACGAATTTTGTTTCTACTGAAATCCGTATATTGTGAAGATATTCTCTTATATTCTGTGTATGGTCAAAACATACCATTCCGTGTTTTAATCTATTTGTTGAACTTGTTTCGATGAATCTATCTTTGAATGCCGTTAACAATTTTTCTATTGTATTTATCGGCGAGCTGTCATCATCTCCTATAGTATTTTCAATTTGCTTTAGGAAAGTTAAGGCCTGCCCTCTTAATCTTAGTAGGAGCATACCGTCTAACGTTTCTAGCTCTGTTTTTGTAAATTCTACAAACTGGGTCAATTGGATATTAAATTCGTCGATATCTGTTTTTCCATCATAGTGCGGAATAGATTTTGTTATCTCTACTTTTTTCGCGACCAATTTTTTGCCATTAATAGTTCGCTTAGTTCTTTTGACATTTTTGCGTTTGAATTAACTCAATATAACTTTTTTTTCACTTAACCTATTTTGGGGGAGGCTATTATCTCCTATGAGATATTTTAAAGGGTTTTCCTATAATAGCTTAGCGGTTATAGGCCTAATCACTTTTTTTTATAAGTCTGTATCTCTCCAATGATATAAATTTAAATTACGAAGTTTGTAGCATAACTAGTTCGCATGTTTTCCTCCAAGTTTACGACCGCGCCAAATGTAATGTTAAGGATTGTGCCAATTGTGCCATCGAGGACTGCGCCACAGCAATGGGGAGTAAGGTAAATGGGTGACCGCGCCACTCTCAATTTTAGAGAGAAAGTAAAATATGTAACTACATAAGAGTGACTTCTTTTCCTCGAATTATCTCCAAGTCAGATTCCTGAGGGAGCGCTGCCTATGGAGTACAATTGAACTAGTTATCTACTTCCGATGAGATACGGGCATATAATAAGAACAAACACAAATAGAAAAGTAATGGATTTATTGAACTTACATTTCAGGTGTACAACAATGTATGTATATGGGCAAGGCTTCACTTCAGTAGGAACATAATGTCTGTAATCATAATGCCTGGGTTCTGCATAATAATAGTCCCCCGAAAAACACTTTTCTAACATTTTAAAACACTATTCTTGATTCTGTGCGCCAAGAGCTATTTCAAGATTGGCCCAACTCCTTGGAGGGCCCGCTACCTTGTAATTATGTTTGCAAACTAAACTCATTATGCTAACTGCCCATCCAATAATTTGTTTTCAATATTTTTGATGATTAAACATTCATACTGCTATGATAACTTAAACTTCCTGTGAATTTTGTATCTAGTGATTTTTTTATTGCCAACTATCTTCGCGAAATTCAAAACCATCTTCCTTGATTAGCGCCGATGTTTAGCTGAGGATAAAATGCAGTTTTTCTTTTGCTGATTAAGAATTTAGACTCAAGTTTGAAACAGGATTTAAGCTTAATTAGGGAGAGTTTAATTTATGTCGGAAGTATCCTTAGAAAGAATTTTATTTTTTTGTATTTTAGATATATCACATATTACTTACGGTACAGTTTTGCCACTCCCGTTAGTATTTCTAGCTCTTTGATTGGTTTAGAAAGAGGCAAGTGATCGTGTATAGTTAGTAATGTAGCCATCTAATTGGCTGTCTTCTTGTACTGACAGTAGCTCATTGGAGGTCAATGATCTTGTACAGTTCGAAATTAGAGAAGCCTCCCTACTAGAAACAGGTCTAAGATGAACAAATAGGTATGTCAACTTGTGCCAACAGGAAGAACAGGTCCTTCAAAAGAAGTAACTTAAAAGCATTTCTTTTTCCATTAAGCAACATATTTCTTTAAAAGTTAAAGATTACAAAATAGTTCTGTGTTAAAAACATTGGAAAATTCTTTTTAATATGGGAATCTCCTCATAACAGTACCAATTACAAAAAAAAATCTGGAAAAGAAACCTAAATACAGGTTCGTTCCCATTTTGTATTAAGTAATTGAAGAAATAGAGAAAACTGAGTTAAAAAAGGAATTTACCTTAATAATTCATTATAAAAATTCAACGCCCAAAATGCATTTGAGGCAATTTTATAGCATTGACCATTCCTTCCCTTTATATGTGCAAGCATAAAATGTTTCATAAATGAAGTCATAACACACAATGGTGATGGGCATAATTTCCATAGCCGCGGTGGTCATAAAAATGGTTTTGTCATTTTTTATGAGTCAATGGTGACCAGCCATCTGCAGAACTTGAGATCAAACATATTTATAAGGCAAGACACAAGAAGCCAACTATTTCAATTTTTTCTTCACTGGTTTTCCTTCCACTTTCATATAATTGATCAAAGTCACTTCGATTCCCTTTGCTGTGAATATCTTCCCTTCTCCCAGGTAAACAATAGAGATAAAAAAAAGATATTACTTTCCTTTAGTTCTGTGGCAAAAAAAAGGGGGTCAGACTTCCTCGACAGTCTAAATTACGAATAAATTATGGTTACAGCGGAAGCTACAACGTGATAAAGAGCCAACTACAAATATGTCGTTATCACAAGCTTGGTTTTCACACATGGTTATCATAAAAATTCTTTTAAGGAATCTTTCTAGCGACAAATATGTTTCATTTAGACGTTGAAGTGCCTACTATTTTGAAAATGGTAATTTTCATACAAGTTCAACTGCACAGAAATTTGTGTTTACAAGAGATACTTTTCATACATTTCGATAAATCTTATAAAATACAGGGTTGTATCAAAAGTTTGCGTTGAGGGGGGAGGGGTATGCACAAAAAGTCTTCCCTCGGACATGTATTACAAGTACTTTTGCTACTTTTGTACGATTCTGACAATTGTAATGGGGGAGGGAGCACAAATTCTTGGGGGAGGGAGCACAAATTTGGTAAAATCCCATGGATAAGGTCATGCTAAGATCTCTTAAAAATGATCTCTAATCGAAACAAAAAGTATACTATTGAAATCGTCATTGTCGAATACCCTGAACTGGAGATACAAAGTCTCCCACCTTGAACAAACATAAAAATCCCGTTCTTGAAAGAGGAGCTGTATGGACCTTCTTTTTTGTTCTATAATACCCCATAGCTGATCGTCTTGAACCAGCAGTTATAGACTATTTGGAGAGGGTTCATTTGAATAGAAAAAAGGGATTCACGGAGGCTTAAAAGAGGTTATTTTAGATATTGTAAATATCTCGTGTATTTACCCGGCCGCTTTAAAAATAGAAATATTGTATCCCGCTACGGTGTCGTCGATGCTTGCGCTCAACTAGCCAGTTTGGCGTCCATTATCATTGCAATTCTAGTAGTTTTATTTCTGTAACTGACCCCCAGTTCGCTTTTTCCAATATGATACTGGCTAAGTAGTTTTTTGCTCTTAGCAGTTATATTGTTGTTTATTGTTGTGTGATGTGCTTTTTTGTTTTTGTGTGTGTCATGTCGATTATGATATTGTTGGTCTGGTATGAAATGTTAATATGGTTTCATTATGATACTGATTATGATTATGGTATTGTACGATAAGTTCATTATGATACTGATTATGATTATGGTATTGTCCGATATGTTCATTATGATACTGTCGTGTTAGTTTTTATTTCTGTTACTCCTCAGTGTCATTTTCTATGTTCATTTGTGGGTTACAAATAAATAAAAAATATATTTTTTTATAGCAAAAATAGATTGCGCCACACACAAAAATGCAATTTTTGCTATTTCAATCACCAAAATTTGAATGAGGAGTTTCTAATTCTAAGGAACTAGCAATCAATTACGCTGTTCGGAGACAAGCCCGGAAGGAATGACCTGGTTCTTCTTTAATCCTTGGCTTGAAAGTGATAGGGGCGCTATGGTTAGTAATAAAAGAGTCAATTTAGGTGGTAACATATGACCTAATACCAAAGTAGTAAGGGGGGTTCTACTCCGAACATGACCACGTGGTTTATGGTTTTCTCAGTGAGAATGAAAAAACAGTATTTTTCTCACTTGAAAAACCAGGAATTTTCTCACTTTTATGGATGTTTTCATGGATGGTTATGTGTGTTGGTCAATTTATTTGATGTTTTTCATGGATGGTTATGGATGATTTATGGTTTTTGTCAGTGAGAACGAAAAAACAGAAACTTTCTCACATTTATGTCTGTTTTTTTGGTTTTTGTCAGTGAGAATGAAAAAACAGGAACTTTGTCACATTTATGTTTGTTTGTTGTCAGTGAGAATGCAAAAACAGGAATTTTGTCATATTTATGTCTGTTTTCTTGTATGGTTATTTGTGTTTTACGGATTTTGTCAGTGAGAATGGAAAAACAGGAACTTTGTCACATTTATGGTCTTTGTCAGTGAAAATGGAAAAACAGGAACTCTGTCACTTTCATGGATTATTGAGTCATTAATCAAATTGTTTCCAGGCAAGGTTAATTAATGTCTGACAGATGACGTCAAGTTAATTAATGTCTGGAGTTCTACCAAGAGAAATGTCTCCGGGCAAAGTTTAGATCACACATGACAGATGATGTCGTGATTGATTGATTGACATGAAAGGGTAATTAATTTGTTGTTCTAAAGAGAATTGATTCACGAAAGGGAATTAATTTGGAGTTCTTCCAGAAGAATCGTTTCAGACCAAATGTTTTGATCTTAGCGCGCGAAAGGGTTTCTTTTGTAATTTCAAATGTGAAAGCATAGGGATGCTAAACAAAAGGAACACGCTAAAATTACGTTTAGAGATTATTTGGGCGAAACCGTTTTAACCATTTTATGGAATTATTTCGGCGAAACAGTTAGAGACATTCTAAAAGATGATTATAGAAGAGAATTTGAGGGTAAAACTCTGTGGTCGTTATGATACACAAGTTCGATTTTAACAGTGTCGTAAGGTCCTCTACCACAACCCAAAGGGTTCCGATCCCCCTACCCCAACCCCAAAGGGTTCCAATCCCTCTACCCCAACCCCGAAGGAAGCCACCGGTCCTCAAAGGTCCACTGGGCTCCCAAAGGGCCCCCTGGCCCTCAAGGTTCCACCAGACCCCCCCCCCGGGGCCCAAAGGGCCCTCCCCCCTTTGGCCCCCCAAAGGGGCCCCTCTCCCTCCATCTCCTCCCCTCTCCTCCCCTTTCCCCTCCTCCCCTCCCCTCCTCCTCCTCCTCCTCCTCCTCCTCCTCCTCCTCCTCCTCCTCCCCTCCTCCCCTCCCCTTCCCTCCCCCATTTTTTATACTTTTTTGTGCATTGAGACACAGAACGACCCCCTCCCCCGGCCCCTCCCCCTCCAAAGGACTGATTTTTCAAAGTTCATTTTGAATTTCCTTCGTTGAAATGCAAGAGTTGGAATGTTTCAGTAGTGTTTGGTTGTGGTTTACCTTGTCACAGTTACATTTTCTTGATTTTTCAAAGTTCATTTTGAATTTCGTTCGTTGAAATGCAAGAGTTGGAATGTTTCACTAGTGTTTGGTTGTGGTTTACTTTGTCACAGTTACATTTTCTTGATTTTTCAAAGTTCATTTTGAATTTCTTTCATTGAAATGCAAGAGTTGGAATATTTTAGTGGTGTTTTGTTTAAATTTTCAGTGTAACATTTTCTTGATATTTAAAAGTTAATTTTGATTTTGTTTAATTGAAATTCAAGAGTTGGAATATTTCAGTAGTGTTTCGTTGTGGTTTGCCTTGTCACAGTTAGATTTTCTTGATTTTTCAAAGTTCATTTTGAATTTCTTTTGTTGAAATGCAAGAGTTGGAATATTTCAGTAGTGTGTTCGTTGTGGTTTACCTTGTCACAGTTACATTTTCTTGATTTTTCAAAGTTCATTTTGAATTTCTTTCGTTGAAATGCAAGAGTTGGAATATTTCAGTTGTGTTTCGTTGTGGCTTACCTTGTCACAGTTACATTATCTTGACTTTTCAAAGTTTATTTTTAATTTCTTTCCTTGAAATGCAAGAGTTGGAATATTTTAGTAGTGTTTTGTTTTGGTTTACCTTATCTCACTTACATTCCCTTAATTTCTCAAAGTTCATTTTGAATTTATCTCGTTGAAATGCAAGAGATTGAATATTTCAGGTGTGTTTGGTTAAGGGTCACCTTGTCACAGTTACATTTTCCTAATTTTTCAAAGTTCATTTTGAATTTCTTTCATGGAAATGCAAGAGTTGGAATATTTCAGGCGTGGTTGGGTGTGGTTTCCCTGGTCGCAGATCCAATTTCTGGTTTTTTATAAGTTAATACCTTTTTTCTTTCTCTGTTTTTACAGAGATGGACTATTTCAGTAGTGTTTGGTTGTGGTTTACCGTGTCACAGTTACATTCTCTTGATTTTTCAAAGTTCATTCATAATTTCTTTTGTTGAAATGAATGAGTTGGAAATATTTCAGTTGTGTTTCGATGAGGTTTACCGTGTCACAGTTACATTTTCCTGATTTTTCAAAGATTATTTTGAATTTCTGACATTGAAATGCAAGAGTTGGAATATTTCACAAGTGTATGGTAGCGGTTTACCTTGTCAAAGTTACATTCTATTGATTTTTCAATGTTCATTTTGTATTTCAAACGTTAAAAAGTAATTGCTGTAATATTTAAGAAACGTTTGATTGCGGTTTACCTAGCAACAGATTCATTATCTATTTTCGTCAATTTTCTTATTTTATTCTTTACTTTTAAATTAAAAAGTTTGAATATTTCAGTATTGTTTGGTTGTGGTTTACCGTGTCACAGTTACATTTTCTTGATTTTACAAAGCTCATTTCGAATTTCTTTTGTTGAAATGCAAGAGTTGGAATATTTCAGTAGTGTTTGGTCATCCTTAATCTTATCACACTTACTTTCTACTGATTTTTCAAAGTTCATTTGATTTTCTTTCGCTGAAGAGCAATATTTTTTCAATATCTTTAGTGTTTGGTTGTGGTTTACCTTTTAACAGTTACAATTTCTTTATTTTTAAATTAAATTATATAATTTCGTTCGTTTAAATGCAAGAGTCCTAATATTTCAATTGTGTGTTTTTATGGATGACCGTGTCAGAGTTACATTTTCTTGATGGTTAATAGTTCATTTTGAATTTCATTTTTTGACAAGAAAGAATTGGTATATTTCAGTAGAGTTATGTTTAGATTTAAAGTGTCACAGTTACATTCTCTCTATTTTTTAATGTTAATTTTGAACTTCTTTCGTTGAAATGCAAGAGTTGGATTATTTCGGTAGTGTTTGGTAATGGTTTATCGTGTCAGACTTACACTTTTTTGATTTTTCAAAGTTCATTTTGAATTTCTTTAGTTTAAATGCAATAGTTGGAATATTTCTGTAGTGTTTTGTTGTAGTTTACAATTTCACAGTTACATTTTCTTGCTTTTTCAAAGTTCATTTCGAATTTCATTCGTTGAAATGCAAGAGTTGGAATATTTCAGTAGTGTTTGGTTGTGGTTTACCTTGTCACAGTTACATTTTCCTGATTTTTCAAAGTTCATTTTGAATTTTCCTTCGTTGAAATGCAAGAGTTGGAATATATCAGTAGTGTTTGGTTATGGTTTTGCTTTTCACACTTACTTTTCCAAGATTTTTAAAATTTCATTTTGAATTTTTTTACCAGGAATTAATTAGATTGAAAATTTAATAATTTTTTTGTCGTGTTTTAAATTTTAAATAAAAACCTTTATTGATTTTTCTTTTTTCATTTTGAACTGCTTTTATTGTATTGCAATTGTCGGAATATTTCGGTACCAAGTGCGAGTTGAACAACGTGTAACGCTTATTTTCTCTTAATTGTCCAAAGTTCATATAGAATTTCTCTCGTAAAAAAGCAAATATTATACTCTTTCAGTTGTGTTTCGTAATGGTTGACCATGTCACAGTTACTTTTTCTTAATTTTTCAAAGTTAATTTTGCATTTCTCAAATTGAAATGCGAGAGTTGGAATATTTCAGTAGTGTTTCGTCTTGGTTTACCTTATCACAGTTATATTCTAGTGATTTTTCAAAGTTCATTTTGAATTTTTTTCATTGAAATGCAAGAGTTGGAACATTTCAGTAGTGTTTGGTTGTGGTTTACCTTGTCACAGTTACATTTTCTTGATTCTTCAATGTTCATTTTGAATTTCTTTCGTTGAAATGCAATAGTTGGAATATTCCAGTCGTGTGTTGTTCCGCTTTACCTTGTCACAGCTACAATTTCTTGATTTTTCAAAGTTGATTTTGATTTTCATTCGTTGCAATGCAAGAGTTGGAATATTTCAGTAGTATTTGGTTGTGGTTTACCTTGTCACAGTTACATTTTCTTAATTTTTCAAAGTTCATTTAGAATTTCTTTCATTGAAATGCAAGAGTTGGAATATTTCAGTAGTGTTTCGTTGTGGTTTACCGTGTCAAAGTTACATTCTTTCGATTTTTCAAAGTTTAGTTTGAATTTTTTTCATTGAAATGCAAGAGTTGAAATATTTCAGCAGTGTTTTATTGTGGTATACCTTATGACAGTTTCATTTTATTAATACTTATATGATCAGCCCTATTTCCATTCATTGAAATTAAATTGTTGGTAGTTTATAGAAGCGTTAGGTTGTTGTATGCCTTTTCACACTTACATTCACTTAAATTTTCAATAATCATATTTTTTTACTAAAATTTTAAATCAATAGATTGAAAATTTCAGTTTTGTTCGGTTGTTGTACACATAAACTCACTGACATTCTCTTGTTACGACAATGAATATTTTGTTCTTCTTTCGTTGTTTAGAAATATATTTCATTTTTATGTATTAGTTCGTTGTGGTCGACCTTGTAACACTAGCTTACTCTTAATTTTTCTTTTTTCATAATGAATTTCTATCGATTAAATGCTCGAGTTTGAATATTTAAGTTGTGTTTGGTTGTGGTTTTAATTGTCACAGTTACATTTTCTTGATTTTTAAAAGTTCATTTTGAATTTTTTTTCGTTGAAATGCAAGAGTTAGAATATTTCAGTAGTGTTTGGTTGTGGTTTACCTTGTCACACTTACATTTTCTTGATTTTTCAAAGTTCATTTTGAATTTCTTTCGTTGAAATGCAATAGCTTGAATATTTCAGTTGTTTGGTTGTGGTTTACCTTGTCACAGTTACATTTTCTTGATGTTTCAAAGTTTATTTCGAATTTCTTTAGTTGAAATGCAATAGTTGGAATATTTCAGTAGTGTTTGGTTGTGGTTTACCTTGTCACAGTTAGATTTTCTTTATTTTTCAAAGCTTATTTTGAATTTCTATCATCGAAGTTCATTTTGGTTACTTTGTCAGTAGTTTGTTGTTGCTTAGTACCTTGGCAATTTTACTGGTACATGTTTTTTCTTTGTTGATTTTGATTATCCAACAGCTATAAGCAAGATTTTGTCAATTAATGTATCTGTTTGTTGTGGTTTCAATTGCAACAGTTACAGTAACTAGTTTTTTCAAATTTCATTTTGACTTGAAAACGTTTTCATTGTAGTGGGTGTCGAGTTCAGTATGGGTTGGGGGTGGGGGACCGTGGCCCAGGTACATGATCGGAATGGTTCAATGGTCATTTTGAATTTCTTTCATTGAAATGCAAGAGTTGGACTATTTCAGTAGTGTTTGGTTGTGTTTTACCTTGTCACAGTTATATTTTCTTGATTTTTCAAAGTTCATTTTGAATTTCTTTCATTGAAATGCAAGAGTTGTATTATTTCAGTAGTGTTTGGTAGAGTTAGGAATTTTACCTGTATCATTATATTTTTTTTTAATATTTAATTTTTATTTTATTTAGTTTAAATTAATTAGTTGGAATAGTTAATTGGATATTGTTTGTGGTTTAACTTGTCAGTGTTAAATTTTCTTGATTTTTAAAATTTCATTTTGAATTTCTTTCGTTGAAATGCAAGAGTTGGAATATTTCAGTAGTGTTTGGTTATGGTTTACCTTGTCACAGTTACATTTTCCTGATTTTTCAATGTTCATCTTGAATTTTTTTTCATTAAAATGCAAGAGTCGGAATATATCACTTGTGTTTGGTTATGGTTTTCCTTGTCAGACCTACATTCTCATAATTTTTCCATGTCCATTTTGAATATCCTTCACAGTATAGAAATTTTTTGTCTATTTAATTTTAGTGTGGTCGTGGTTTTCGTTGTGACAGTTACATTTTGAGGTTAATGCTATTGTCATGTTTTATTTATTTCTCTGTAATGCAGGAGTTGGAATATTTCCGTAGTGTTTAGCTATGGCTTACCTTGTCACAGTTACATTTTCTTGATTTTTCAAAGTTCATTTTGAATTTCTTTCGTTGAAATGCAAGAGTTGGAATATTTCAGTAGTGTTTGGTTGTGGTTTACCTTGTCACAGTTACATTTTCTTGATTTTTCAAAGTTCATTTTGAATTTCTTTCGTTGAAATGCAAGAGTTGGAATATTTCAGTAGTGTTTGGTTGTGGTTTACCTTGTCACAGTTACATTTTCTTGATTTTTCAAAGTTCATTTTGAATTTCTTTCGTTGAAATGCAAGAGTTGGAATATTTCAGTAGTGTTTGGTTGTGGTTTACCTTGTCACAGTTACATTTTCTTGATTTTTCAAAGTTCATTTTGAATTTCTTTCAGTTGAAATGCAAGAGTTGGAATATTTCAGTAGTGTTTGGTTGTGATTTACCTTGTCACAGCTACATTTTCTTAATTTTTCAAAGTTCATTTTGAATTTCTTTCGTTGAAGTGCAAGAGTTGGAATATTTCAGTAGTGTTTGGATGTGGTTTACCTTATCACAGCTACATTTTCTTGATTTTTCAAAGTTCATTTTGAATTTTTGTCGTATAAATGCAAGAGTTGGACTATTTCAGTAGTGTTTGGTAGTGGTGTACCATGTCACTATTACATTTTCTTGATTTTTCAAAGTTCATTTTGAATTTTTTTCGTTGAAATGCAAGAGTT